>NW_007729466.1:98454-106588 GCF_000696425.1 Galeopterus variegatus
CCTGCCTCTATAAGTGCCTGTGTTTTTGTGATTATAAGCAATTATGCACACACACTCAGTCTCAAATACAAGGTAATATACTACACATGCTTCTCTGCTCCTTGCGTTTCTGAAATTAAAAAGATTTTTGATGATTACTACACAGCGGCATATAGATATAATTTCTATTCTTTTCTGTACTGCATTTGGAATAGGGTACCATAGTTTCACATATTGATGGACATTTACATTGTTTCTAGTTTTTTACTATTACAAATAGAGCTTCAGTGACTAGTTTGTTCACATCATCTTATTTTTTGCCAGTGTGTCTTTGGGATTTCTGAGTAAAAGTGTAAATGTATATATAATTTAGCTAGACATTTAAAAATTTCTCTTCATAGAATTGTACCATTTGTAAGCTCTACCAACAAGAAGTAAAGTCCCTGATTTTACCTCACCAGTACAGTATGTATGCATGTATGTGTGTGTATAATATATTAATTATGTATATTTAATTTGCATATGCATGTTTTTATGTATATATCTGTATTCAAACTTTTGGGGGTTTTTCTTTACCAACATAATAGGTGTGAAATTCTATTTAAATATAGTTTTACCTTTCATTTTTCTTTTATTAGCAAAGATGAGCACCTTTGTTGTGAGGATATCAAGATATCAACTTTGCTGTGATATAGGTTGCATGTATTTTCTCTCCTTTTGTCATTTGCTTTTTACTTTTGCCATTCATTTAAAGAAAAGAAGAACATTATTTTGGTATCTGGTCTTTAAACTGTCCCTCTTCCCATCTGTCATTCCACTCTTATAAAAGGAAACCATTTCATTTCCTTCTGACCTCGACAATCACAGTCACTGGCAAAGGGTATTCTTAAAGCGCTGACTCTAGAAAAGGCAGAGAAGAGCTCATTTTTCCAGGGAGCTATGCACTGTCTTCAGGGGAGGGGTTCCTTGTGTTGAGATCTTCATGTTCAGGAAGAAACCTACTTTCTCCTGAGTATCTGGGAGGGAACCCCGGAGAAGTTGCTGGGATTATCTGAATTGTGGACAGAACAGTGGCCTGAGGCCACAAGCCTGGGTTTGGTCATTGGCTGTATGACTTGGGTAAGCCAATTTTATTGTCAGTGAGACTCATTTCACTTCCCATATGAGGGGACGTGTCAATTCACGTGGTAAAAGATGTATCATCACCTTGCATGTAGTTTTCCCTGGCTAGTTGCTGGCTGAAGGTGAAGCAACCCTTTTCTCCACAACACGGAAGGAGAAATTATTAATGCTTCCCTGCCCTGGTCACTGTCTGCTCTACTAGTTGAGGGCAACCAGTTAATTCCTCCTTCCTCTAAGCCTGTGGTTCTTTCCAGCAAGCAAGTTATTATTTTCCTTGTGTGGAGCCCTTTATTTTCATTAGTTTCCAGGCTTCCTGTGGAGCACCATCCCCGGTGGCTGGGCTTTGACATTTCACATTGTAATTATAAGCACCTTAGGTGTATTTTGAATGCCTGTGTGCCTTCCTCTGAGGCCATTCCTGAGAGACCTGATTATATGATTATCTAAGGTTTTCCTTCCAGTCTTAGATACTGTGCTTGAGATTGTCTGATTGCCCAACTTTTGCCTTCAGTTTTAATATAGGACGATTATGTCATAGAAATGGTTCAACAGAAAGCAAATATTCTTGGGGATATTTTGTGATGTGTGACCAAGCCCACCTGTCCTGTGTAGATGTGGTCAGTACTCTCCGCTCTATATCCGAAGTATGTCCTCTCTGCATTGCCACCACCACCTCTTTAGTCCAAGCCAATATCTCCTGCCCGTATTACTGCAACAGGTTCCAACTCTGTTCACCTCTTGCTTACCTACGTCCAATCCCCTCCAGAAGCCATCATGACTATATCACCGCCTGATTGGAGAAAACCCAATGTCTTCTCATTGCACTTAGAAAGAAATCCATAGTCCCTACCGTATTTGCAAGGACTTGTATGGTGTGACCTACTTCGACTCCATGGGCTTCCGTCTCCAACTTGCTTGGTGTCTCCGGTCATCTCATCCTTCCCATTCCTCATACCAGCCAAGCTTATTCCTGCATTATGGCCTTTGCACTAGCAGTTCACTCTGCCTGGGATGTTGTTCATCCTCTTGAGGGTGGCTCTGTCTAATTCCAGTTTTTGTTCAAATGTTGTCATATCAGAGAGGACTTTCTTGATTATCCCATCTAAAGCAACCCCTGACTCCAGCCACTCTCTACCATAATTGCTCAGATTTATTTTCTTCATAGCACTTATATCTGACATCTTCTTTGAGTGGGACAGCTTGTTCATGACTGTATCCCTGACACCTAGAACTCTGCAGAACATATAGTAGATGCCTAATAAAAACTTTGTTTGTTGAAAGAATAAATGAATTAGAACTGTACTTGTGTCCATGGCGTGGATGCCCCAGGACATGTAGCATCAGAGGAGGCCCAGTACCACCAGACGTCTTTGTTGAGTGGAAATCTCACACATCAGAGTATGATCCATGTTTTCACCCTGCCTTTATAATTACTGCCTTATCTAATCCTCATGCATGAGCCATCCAGAGCAGCTAATGTGTGTTCCATTTCACAGATGAGGACACTTTGCTAAACCATGTGCTACTGTTCCACTGCAGCTAAGGCAGGCCACAAGCTCGCTGCTTCTGACCTCGGTGCAGTGTTTGTCTCTGAGTAACTCCCCTCCTGCTCTGAGGGGCAGGCTCAGAAAGTGAACACTAAACAAAATGATTGGCTGCTGCAGAGGCACTACCTGAGCAGTCAGCTTTCCAGAGGCTTCAAATAAATTAAATGCAAAGACCAAGTCCAAATTGAGATTGGAACAGATAAAAAAAGCAAAAAGAACATTTCAAAGTATTTTTTAAAATGCCTTAGTTAGACGAGGAAAGAAGACAGATGCCAAGATGTGGCATAACTGTATTTCAAATGCTACCTCTTTGGGCTATTTCTTTTTGGTTTGTTGTTTTTGTTTTTTATTTTGACAGTTGGAACAGATAAAAAAAGCAAAAAGAACATTTCAAAGTATTTTTTAAAATGCCTTAGTTAGATGAGGAAAGAAGACAGATGCCAAGATGTGGCATAACTGTATTTCAAATGCTGCCTCTTTGGGCTATTTCTTTTTGGTTTGTTGTTTTTGTTTTTTATTTTGACAGTTTTTTTTTTTATTGAAACATAATTGATTATAGAGATTTGAATACAGATTTGAATATCAATACCTGTTTGCAACATGTGGTGATGGATAAGGAAAATGTGGCGTATATACACAATGAAATAGTACTTGGCCATAAAAAAGAATGAAATTCTGCCATTTGCAGCAACATGGATGAACTTAGAGAAAATTATGGTGAGTGAAATAAGCCAAACACAGAAAGAGAAATACCACATGCCCTCACTCATAAGTGGGAGCTAAAAAATAAAGAAACAAAGATAGAAAGAAAAACAACAGTCACAATAACACATTGAGCTATTTCTTTAACTGTGGCAGGTCCTGTTCATATGGAAATTGGGAGATGGTGTTGTGATGGTCTAGTGTCTCTCTCTCTCTCTCTTTTTTTTAAATGTTACTTAAAGTCAAGTCGAGGGAGAATGAGGCTCCTCTGGAACTGCTTCTTGATTCTCCCCTTCAGTGCAGGCTGGAATGAAGGTGAGGAGGTAGCTCACAGAAACAGAATTCTCTGCTTTGGAAGGAAGTGGGGCACGTGCTGGCACCCCAGGAAGATCGCTCTTGCCAGGGCACCTCCCCCCCAGAACGAACACCACTCTCAAGCCCTTTATTAAACCTCCTTTGTTCTAAGCTCTGTGGCTGTTTCTGGCTTCATCCTGCTGAACGAATGAGAAAACAAAGCAAAACAAAACTTACATCTGTGTCCAACATAGTCATACACAATAAATGTTTAGGGACAAAAGTGGTAGGATTCAGTCAAACTGGTGGGTACACATTTATCTTTAGATTGCCCGTTTAACTAACTTCTTCCCTAAAAAAATCTGCTTTGCCTCCTCAGATAGTTGAGTTGAAGAAACCCTTTTATGTGTTGAGTTGAAGAAACCCTTTTGTCACTTTATGATGTTCTTTTTAAGATGTTTACCCCAATAGCCTTTGGAACTGAAAACAAAATCACTGATTCTTTCTCTACTTTGCAACCCCTCCCCCAGGAGGTATCTTCAGCGTTCTGATTTATTTTCTTTTTAATGAAATATTGAATGCCATTTTCTCTAATTATTTCTTATTGAATGTACTCCTTAAGTCCCCTTTTTTCAAATAAAAAGAATAAAACCGACCATGTAATAGGACAATGGTTTATCACTACTCATAATTATACATTTTGTTCTCATTGTAATTGCCCTGGTTTGAACTGTGCTTATTTTAGCAGAAAGCGTTCATTATTTTATCAACAACTGGCAGACCCCGCTGGTATTTACTGACTTTTCTTTAACCAAAACAAGGATTATAGCTCCTATCCATGGCTCAGCTGCTAAATCTTTGCTAAGAAATTTGGGAACCCCTTTTGAATGAAACACTATACAAAGCTTTAAGCACTCTTTGCAACTGAGTTGTATTAAATGATAGACAAAAAAAGCTCTCCGAAGAATTGGTGCTTAATTACAACTTAATTAGCATAATTATGCATGCTAATAGCATCTCAAATGAATAGCAGTTGTCAGGAGGTTGGGACCATCTGTAAGAATGTCGGATTAATACATCATTTTTTATTTCTAACAACGCTGTAACTCTTTCCCTGAAAGTGATTTTCATTAATCAAGTTCATTTTTATTATATAGAAAATTTGGCATTTTTCATTATGGGCCATTATCTGTTTCCCCATGCAGCCCTAATACAATACTAATGAGCCCCCGTGTGGCTGGTCCACATTGACAATGGTGGTACAGGTGTATTATTATAATTGTTACAAACAGCACATTGTACCTCTGGAGCAGCGGAGTTCTAATCTCCCAGCACCCGCGTTTCCACTTGGTGCCTCCCCAAGGCCTAGTACAATTTTCAGAGCTTTATGAAAAACATACATATTTGTGGTTACAAAGAAGCTATTTAAAGAGAAAGAGGTCCGTGATTACCTGCAACGCAGGATGCTGTTTTGCCGCGAGTCCCTCTTGTGGAAACAGAATGCTTTGGGGGCCAAGAGGAGGTCTGTACCTCAACCAAGCCCCGCTCCGGGGAGGCCTGGGCTTTCTCTGCAGAAGGGCTCCAAGCAGGCAAGCAGATCCAGGCAGCATCACTCATTGCTAAACACGGTCATAAAACCGCAGGGGGGATGTGTGTCTTATGGTTCTTAGCCCCAAGAAACACCCCAAATGGCAATCTCGAATGCCACATCTGGATCCACCCCCACACGCTGCAGCAGGCCCCATAGATGTCTGCAGAGGCTGTCTTGTCTCCAAACTGCCCTTTACTCTTAACTTTGGCTCTAGATTTGTTTTGAAGGTTTATCTACACCCCCCCACCCCCTACCAAACAACAAAATACAACCTCTGCTCATCCATCTTCTTCCCTGATACACAGCCACGCAGGCTCTTCTTATTTTGTTATTTTCAGAGGAGCCTCACCTGTTCCTACATTTATACCCCAGACTGAAGCTCAGGATTTATGCCTGAGATTTCCTGTAGAGGGGTGGAGGGTCTTTTTGCTTTCTTCACCCATTTTCGAGCTCAAGACCATCGGCCTCTTCCACTCTTGCAAATGCAAAACAACATGGCTACAGCTTTATTGCAAACCTCAGTTCTGGGATAGTAGAAGGGAACCACGGCTCGTAAACAAGCTCCGTGACCCAGAGGTGAATACGATCCTCCCCCTCTTTAGCAGCACAAGCTACCAGGGGGTTAGGGATGGGGCTTTACTGGGGGCCAGTGTGGTGGGTTTATACCTTGCACCTGCAGATGGGAAAGAGTGGTATGGGGGAGAGAGGGTGTCACGGCCTTGGTGGGACAGACAGGATGGGGCAGGATGTCGGTGTCTCCCCCGCTCAGAATCCACACAGAGGTGAGTGCTGACCACAGTGCGTACAACATGATGACTGTAGATCAGGGATTTGCACGGGACAGTCTCATACTAAAACAATCACTTGCCATTTATCTGAAATTTAAATTTAACTTGTGTCCCCCATTTTTTTTTTTTTTTAATTTGCTAAGTCCGGCAACCCTATTCAGGGGCCAGATGACCTGATCTTAAATTCTGGCCCCACCCTTACAAGCTGTGTGACTCAGGGCAACTCACTAAACCTCTCTGTGCCTCGTCTCCCCTGTAAAGCGAGGATAATGCTACCTACTTTAGAAGGTTGTTGTAAAGATTCTACAATTTTAAAAACAGTCAAGCACCTGGAACAATATTCAGCAATAAGCACTCACAAAGTGGCACCTATTAATACTGTCTCCAGGGAATGGGGCTAGTTTGTGGCCTCTGTTCCATTTCCAACTTTATAGGGTCCCCTATCTGTCTATATCTTCATAGTATTAAATACTGAACACTTCCAAAATCAAAAGGTTCTTACAAGCCCTCAAGGCTGACTGATGTTTGCCAAGGTCCCAAGAACAGGTGCAGGGTACCATTTGTGGGTTAAATGTAAGACATGAGGTTGCTGTGGCTGGCAGGCGCCAGCCAGGGCCAGCCAGGTTGGAGGGAGTGCAGAGCAATGGTTCCAAGCACGGATGGCTTTGGAGCTAAAGGGGTTTCCAAGTCCGCCAATGACTTAGCAGTGGGATCTTCCACAGACTCTTTGAGGTGACCTCCTGTGTCCTCACTGGCAGATGGAATTTTTCATGGGCCCTGTCTCACTGGTTTCTGGGAAGACCAACCAAGGTAGAGGTGGATTGCTCCGTGCAGTGCCTGCAGTGTAGACAGACTCCCCAGCCTCATAGGGGAATAGCCATGCGCTCGGGAGCTGGGGTCTGGATGCCTGTTCTGCCTCTGCCACATTCTAGTTATGTGACTTTAAGCAAGTTACTTAACCTCTGTGCCTTAGTTACCTCGTCTGTAACTGTGGGTAATGAGAGTCCTGTGCCACTGGGTGGTGATTGGAAGTACTGTGTGTGTGGAGCACTTAGGACAGTGTCTAGCACATAGTCGTCTGCTGAAGCTACTGTGGTGGTTTCCTTTATCTCCTGCAAGCTCTTCCCTTCCTTGGCGGAATGAGGCTCCAAGCTCCCTGTGACACTGAATTCTTGTCCAGGGCATCTGTAAGGAGAGCTCGCTGCTTGCCCAGCTTACAGCGGGCTGCCACTGGGAGATGCACTCTGTCTGTGACAGCTCCAATCAGCCAGGAACAAAAGAGCGCCAGGCAGTCCTGCTGACAGCCTTTGCTGAGGGGAACGCGGGGTTCTCTGGAAGGTCATGGGCAGTCTGCTTTTGTCGTTTATGGAATGGCCTGCTTTGTGCTCAGGTATGTGCACACAACACACACACACACACACACCACGGCCACCTTTGTGAGGCTCTAGATCTCCTCTTTGCCCCTTCAGCAACAGCAGGATCAGCTCGAACAACATGGGCCTGACCTAAAGGAAGACATCTCTTTCTACAATCGAGAAGGAAGAGACGTCTAGGTTCCTGGGAAAGGGTTGAGAGTAAAACCCACTGAAAAAATCATGAGACCCTTATTAATTGCCTGCTATTCACACCATTGTTTGTTCAAGCATCTTGGATTCTTTCAGCAAGCATTTAATGAATCCCTTTCTCTGCAAACAGGGGGGAAGTCTAATTGGGTGGGGCTCAGAGGGGAACGGGGTTTGGTTTCTAGTGGAACTGGCCTAGGACCTAGCAGAGGAGAGAGACATGCTGAGTGACAAGAGGGCAGCAGGGAAGGTTCAAGGGGTCTGGAGGAAGCTGGCAGAAGGAGCCAGGCCAAGCAGGGAACTGGGATAAAAGATTTCTACTGGTATCATATGTTGGTACTGGGGTTTCTGGGCTGCTTTAAAATCCTGTCTCTGATTTTAAAATGCCCACATCCACTTCTGGGAATTTATCCTTCAGACCTGTTTATGAGTCTGTTTGTTCAGCATATATTTTAGAAACAAAAGCCTGGAAACAACTGGGTTGTTCATTAATAAGAAAATGGTAAAGAAATGATTGTACATTTGAACAATAGGATATTATTAAGTTGT
>NW_007729466.1:106598-136959 GCF_000696425.1 Galeopterus variegatus
GGATCTCTATACGGTGACATGGAAAGATCTCAACGATCTTTTGTTGAGCGAAAAATACCACAGGCAATATAAGGAGGGTGGAATGTTCTCCTTGGTGGGAAAACATGGAGACATACAAAATACAGTTAACAGTGCTTATGTCCGAAGACAGGGCCTAGGAGTTTGGGAGTTTGATGGAGACTTAAACTGAAATGTTTTCATATTTCCTCATAGGTGTGTATTAATGTTTTGATTGCAGAAAGAGAAGAGGAGAAAAAGAACCGCCCCCGTCCCCGCCCTGCACATCTGCAATGTGGCCTGGGGAAGGCTTTCCCTGAGAGAAAGCTGGGGGTGAGGGGCATGTTTTCAGCCCTTCAGCCAGAAACAGTCCTTCCATATCCCTCCTTGAAGATTCTGTAGCTTGTCAAATCCTGTAGCTGGTAGAACCAGCTCATGCCTAATTTCCCAATATTATTTCAACTCATGGGAATAGTGAATGGAATTTATACCTGTCTGTCTTGTTCCCCAAATGGTTTGGGGTAGAAGAAAACAAAGAGGATTTCCTAAAAGGGTCATATCCATTAAAAGCATCTGTCCTCAACAGTCCTGACCAGAAGAAAGGAGTAAGTCATGCCTGCTTTCATGAATGGTGGTCCTTTGCTTGGCTGCAACCCGTTTGAGGCTGGAGAGGATCAGATTCATTCTTCTGAATTGCTAGAAGGTGGCTGAGCTAAAATTCAGGAGCCCTGGGCTCCTGCCCCAGCCTGGCCAATGTGTGTGCAATTCGGGGGAGTCACCTTCTCTCTTGGGCATCAGTTTCCTCACTTGTGAAAGGGAGGGTCAGTCCTCATCACAACCAGGACCTTTCAGCTCTGATATACCAGAGTTTTATGAAACTTCATGAAGGCACAAGGAAGATGTTGAGGAGAAAATCCTTTCAGCCTGTGGGTACCAGGATGGTACTGCTGACACATGTTGGTTGCATCTGCCTGCACACATCTCCTAGACCAGTTTTGGCATAAATATTAGGATAATTTAAACAACAGCAATGACAACACCCAGTTTAAACAGCTATTTTGATTTTCCAGCTCCCCACTGTTTTTATTCTCTCCCACGGTGTTTTCGACCCATGTAGTTATAGTTGCTGCAGAGATCCTGCCTTCAGGACTATTGCTTATGCCAGATCTGATACTGGTCCTGGGTCCTGCAGAGAATCCTTGACCTCCTCTGGGGTCAGTGACCTCTTCCTACTTTTCCTACAGTGCTCTGTGGCCCCCATTGCCAGGGTTCCTGAGGGCCATGATCTTCCAACTTCAGAGCCCAGAAATTTCCTAGCTGGTGTTTTCCTACTGTATAGAATATTACTAAAAATAAATAAATAAATAGATTCTTTAAAATGCTTAGAGAAGAAGTGGGGGTGGCAGTGCTATTCATTAGAATTCCTATAGAGTAATCAAGTCTCTTCATTCCACAGAGTGCTATTGCCTGGGAATTAATATTAGATCCGATTTTGAAATAAGTCTAATGATGATGTCTTTTTTTTTTTGGGAGGGGGGTCTATTTTTTTGCTGTATTTGCATAAAGCCCTTTTACTTAGCTTGGCACATGGAAGTTAAAAATATGGATTTTATCCTTGAAATTCTTGTTGGCTTATTATCCGGCAGAAAAGGTAACTGTTTGCAGGGACCACAATTAGGGAGGCTAACTTAATGTCATTTAAAATGTTGTTACAACAAGCAAACAGAAAGGATATTCTTGGGGGGGAGGGGAGAGAGGGAGGAGGGAGGGAGGTGTCGGTGATGGGCCATAATAATCATATACATTGTATATTGACAAAATAAAAATTTAATGAAAAAAAAATTCAACAACAACAACAAAAAAAAAATAAAAATAAAAATAAAAAATAAATAAATAAATAAAATGAAATGGCCATCCAGGCGCAGATGTGGATATTTTTCAGAAGGCTTTGGGTTAGTCAGTAATGGGAGAGCTTGGGAGCGCTGGCTGACTGGCGCCTTCAGAGGTTTTCCTGGGAGGCCGACACCGGATGTGATGAGGTGGTCATCTTGGCTCAGCACATTCTTCATGGACCTTCCTCTCTTTCTTGTCTTCTAAGCCACAGCATCACCTCTGATAGTTTCTGCATTCCCATCACTAACCACACGAAGTTACCAGGACATGTACGATATGGTATTTTACCCTACATTCATTACCTGTTGCTAGGTAGCAAATTATCCCCAAATAACAAACATTGATGATCTCAGTTACTGTGGTCCAGGGATTTGCAGTGGCTTAGATGGGTGATTCTGTATTAAGATCTTTTTTGACCCTCATTTTCCTCCCTTTTTCTTTGCACACAATCTGTTTGGAATGCTTTCTCTCAGCCTTCCATTAAGTGGCAAACTCCTATTCATCTCACAAAGCCCTGAGTAAAGAACCCATCCTTTTAATTTTTCTCCTTTCTCTCTCCTCAGAAATTGGCTTCTACCTTTAGGCTCTCATGACATTTGGACATGCCTCTAATAAAATGATATCTGCTGATATTTTAATGTGTGTGCGTGTTGACCAGATCTGTGGTATTCAATATGGTGGCCCATAGCCATGTGTGACTATTTAAATATAAATTTAAATTAATTAACATTAAATAAAATAATGAATTCAGTTCCTCAGTCACACTAGCCACATTTCAAGTGCTCACTGGCCATAAATGGCTGGTGGCTACTTATTGGACAGCACAAGCTGAGAACATTTTCATTGTCATAGAAAGTTCTACTGAACTTCCTGGTATAGAGTGTAAGCTCTTTCAAGTTTGGGGATATGTTTTCTTCATCCAAAGATAAATTTTTTTCTGGTCTAAAGCAGAAAGTATTTGACCTGTTTACTTCTGTATTGCCTGGGTCTGGAACAGTGTCTGGTTCAACAGATAAACCGAGTAAGCAGTTTCTAGAGGGTCTCAGAGACTTTACTGTATAATTCATTTATTTGACAAATATTGAGTTTTCACTTTATGCTAAGCACTGAATGTCTGGTCACTGGGACTGAATGAGGAAGCGATAATGTGGTGAATGGTATTAATTGATCAGCTTAAGCTCCATTTGCAGCATTCTTCTTCAGTGTCACTCTCCAGCTGGAGGTGGAAAGGCGTCATGACACAGTGGCTACCAGGAGTGGTAGATGTGTCTGCTGTGAAGTTCCTGGAGATCTTTTGCTTTCTAAATACTAGTATTGTCACAGTGACCTCTTTTGCTAGACAACAAGGTGTTCCCTTTCTGCCTTATCCCCACTGGAGTGAAGGTGTGATGGCTGGAACTGCAGCAGCCATTTTGTGGCATGAGGTGATAGGTGAACACACTGAAATGACAGAGCAAATGACAGAGAAAGGTGGGTCATAATGTGAAGACTTGCATGACAACTAGACCACATGCCTCCAGCTGTCCTGTTGTGTGAAGGAAATGTACACTACTTCTCTTAAAGATATTAGTATTTGGTTTTACATTACTTGCAGCCAAATGCAATTCTAACACATACAAATGGGATGAGTAGAAACCCCAGTCCCTCCTAATCTAAAAGTAAGGAGGAGTCTTTGCAAAACCATCATGCTTATAACCCCCAGCTCTGAGAATGTGGCAACTGAAGGCAGTGACATTTCTGAGTGAATTGTCAAATGAAGAATTAGAGACTGGGCCCGTGGAAGGTGCTAGAACATGGCTCTCTCCAGGTTTAGCCAGCATAATGCTCCACCTGGTTGCTCCACTTGCAAAGCCCTCCAGGTGCTTGCAGAAGTGGCATCACTGGGGTTGTTTCTGGAGGGTGCCCTAGATCACCTGTACCCATGCTGACCAATGGGGTGTGTGAAACAGCTACCAACCAAGGGAAGGCCAGGCCAGCTGGACACTGGACAGTCTTCCTTAGCCCAACCTGCTTCAGAGCCTAGAAGCGAGTGGAAAATGTTCTAAAATGACTTTGGAGTTCTTCATTTTGCACATTTTCCATATTATATTTAGATTTAAAGTGAAAAAGAAGAAAATTCGTTATTCTGGTCAAGCGCAGTGAAGTTTGTCCATTGGTGAGGATTCCAAATATAACATTGCTTTTATCTCAACCAGGTCTCCTGTGGATCCGGTTTTAATGTGTCAATTAAATGTTTAAGTACATTGAAGGAACATATAATGGTGTGCTGATCATGCAGGGGTATAAAAACACTTGTTGAGATTGAATGGAAAGGACAGACTTAGCCGTAACCACCAAACCCTATTCTTACAAGGCACTCTTGTTTGGCCACTGGTTTGGAAGACTTTGAACCTTTAATTGGCCTCTAAGAGCAGATTGACAGCGAGCTAGATTTCAATCAACATACCCCTAATTTTCCAGTATTTTGAGCAATAAACTGTGAGCTAATAAATTTCCCGTAGCTTCCTTTGTAAATGCCAGCAAAAGGCCTAAACATTCCGTGTAGATTTAATTACACATTTAGTGTTCCTGTAATTTTGAATTAATTACATGCCAAACAGATTTATGTTCTATGTACTTAATAAACCTCAGTAAGTGCCCTTTTAGCAATCAATTGGTATTTAGGACCCAGTTTGTTTTTTAAAAATAATGGTTCACGTCACTGGGTCTTGTTGTTCCTTCCATATGTTTGAGTGTTGATAGAATTAGAGGCACCAGATGTTGATACTGAAATGAGAACAGAGTTGCTGGTGGATGGTGGGTTTCGGGGTATGGGGTAAGGAAGGGAGATGAGCTTATATTTGGATGCGGAGAGCCACATCATCAACTTCATTGGCGGGTTGGGGTTTTGGCATTTGTGTGGGACCATGGTGTGGCCAGAGCAGATGCTGCATTTTGGGAATAGAAATGAATCATGGGGAAGGTACAGTGTCTTTACTATTTCCTGATGGTTGGTACCCCAAGGGTCACTAGGGATTTTCTTTTTTCCTAAAGATGTTGACTATTGTAATTTTTCTCAGGGCTTCTTTCCAAGCTCATTGTGAATCTTGATTGTATTTATTGGGAATTTACTCAGTGTCCAGCACTGTACTAAATGTTTATGAGTCTTGTCTCTATAGATGCTTTCTCATTACAACACTCTGAGGTGGGTACATGGGTTGGGGGGATCATTTGTGTTTAAAGACAAGGAAACCGAGATCCAGAGAAGCCAAGTCACTTGCTGGGTAACAGTGTGAATGAATGGTGGAGGTGAAGTTCAGATGAAGTATTCGTTCCTGTGGATAGAATGCTAGATGTTTGTCATTTGCAACCAAAATTTTATCCCAAGTGGGGTCTGTTTTTTAGTTTGTTTCTATTTGATAAGAGTTTAATATCCAGAAAACACAATGAACTCTGCAACTCAACAATAAAAGGACAAACAACCCAGTGAAAAAGGGTGCAAAGGACTTGAATGGACATTTCTCCAAAGTAGATACACAAATGGCTAATAAATACATTAAAAATGTTCAGCATCATTAGTCATTAAGGAAAAGTAAATCAAAACCACAAGATACCACGTTACATGTACTAGAATGGCTATAACCCAAAACCAAAAAATAAGAATGTGGAGAAATTGGAACCTTACAAGTTCCTGGGGGGTAAGTAAAATATTGCAGCTGCTGTGGAAAACAGTTCGGTTGTTCCTCAAAAAGTTAAACATATCATTACCATATGACCTCACAATTCTACTCCTATACACAGCCAAAAGAATTGAAAACAGGGACTCAGATACTTGAATGCCAATATTCATTGTAGCATTATTCACAGTAGTTAAAAGCTGCTATATATGAGCGTACTTCAAAAAGTTCAGGGAAAGATTTATATTATGTTTTCAATTTATTTTTCCACAAACTTCTTGACGTACTTTTTGTATGTAACAATGGAATGCTATTCAGCCATAAAACAGGAGATACATGCAACAACAGAAACTTGAAAGCATCCAGGGTTTGTGTTTTTTTTAACCCTCTATCTTAATCAGTTTAGGCTGCTATAACAAATTACCACAGACTGGGTGTCTAAGCAACAGGTATTTCTTTCTCACAGTTTGGAGGTAGAAGTCCAGGGTCAGGGTGCCAGTATGGCCGGGTTCTTGGTGAGGGCCCAGTTGCTGATTTGCAGACAGCTACCGCCTTCTTGCTGTGTCTTCAGGTGGTGGAGAGAGAGCAGGAGAGCTCTCTGGTCTCTTCTTACAAGGGCACTAATCCAGTCGTGGGGGCTCCACCCTCATGATGTCATCTAAACCTGATCACCTCCCAAAGGCCCCATTTCCAAATGCCATCACATCGGGAGGGCTTCAACATGTGAATTTGGGGGGCGGATGCAATTTAGTCCATAACACCTGAAATGGCTGAAGGTAACTTAAGTTGGGGAGAGGGGAATCAGAATCAATTACCTCTGGAGTCTTGCTGATCTGCATTACCATCCCACCAGCAAGCATTTCAAGGTACGCAGAGTCACCTCCCAGTCAGGAAGTGCCCACCGCATTTCATAAAAGCTTTCAGGAGAAATGCTCCTTTAGAACTTGACTAGAAGAGCTGACCCTGTCCTCTATATGTGAAGACAAAAGTCAAACAGCTGGGGAACGGAGAGGGAGAGGCAGGTTGAGGTGACAAGAAAAAGGTACCTGTGAAATGAAGCAGCAGCTCCTCAGGGTAGGACTGGAGTTCTGCACACAACAGAGCTGCTGCAAGTTCTGCCTCTGCAAGGCCAAGGTCAGATTTCCCTTGTCGTTGGGAGGTCACAGAGGCCGGTTTACCAGCGCAGGATAAGGGAGGCTGCACTGTCACTAAAGATGTTCTTTTCTGGTTTGGGTGAGTTTTGTTCAGGCAGGTGGCACCCACCTGCATTCCACATTCTGCCTCCTGCAGAAAAATGCAGGTAGCCACCGCCTTTCCCAACCACTTCTCACCATTTCTGATGTGACTTTGAAACTGAGCTATGTTAAAGGGGAGACTTGCCATTTTGCCCGCATTCTTTCTTTATCTGGAAACATACCCAGGCCTGTGAAATTAAGCAGTAACATAGCATGCGGCCGTCATTATTGCTAGATAATTGACTACGTATCCCGAGTGAAACGAAGGTGGTTACAGAATGGTAAAGTCAATTATCATTTATTAATGGTGGTTACAGAGCATAGTGGAGCAATTTATAAATTGAATTTTTAAATTGAACAGCTCTCTATTTATATTTTTAAAGGCAGGAGACAGGCCATGTGGAATAAAGCATGTGACATTTATTTAGCTGGTGACACAGTGCGCATGTTTCTGAGATTCTTTTTTAAATGAATTCTTTATTAGGCCACCTTTATAACACACCTTTATAGTGTACCTTGTTCCTTTGAATGAAAACTGCTAAATCTGCTAATTATCTCCAATCTGGTTTGGGTGAATGAATACAGCAACTACTAGTGTCTATATCTGGACCATATTGTGCATTTTATCCACACACATATGTGTGTCTTTAAATATCAGAAAAGTACAAGTAGAAATACACAAAAAGAGATATAAGAAATAGACTGGAACAGGAAGACCAGAGCAGTGTGACCTAACCTCATGGACTTTTTAATCACTAAGTGGGTCATTTTTACTGGTCCTGAGATGGGAAGAGAGAGCTTACTGAAAAATAAAGAAAAAGATCACTAATATCAGAATTATATTTTAACAGAGGATGGTTTAGGCTTTGCTGATGTTTGAATGCATTTTTATCTTTAAGTCAGAGGTTTAACGAGAAGTCATTGATTAGCTACAATCATGTAATTTATGGTACACTGAATAAGTTCTTAAAATTGTTTTAATAGGGGCCGGCCCGGTGGCGCACTGCTACAGTGCGCCGCTTGAGAGCACGGTGGCGCTCCCGCCGAGGGTTCGGATCCCACATACAGACAGGTTCCCGCTCACTGGCTGAGCGAGGTGTGGGCGCAGCACCGAGGTTTGCGATCCCGTTGCCGGTCCCCGGTCCGGTACGGGCGCGACACTGAGGGTTGCGATCCGTTGCCGGACATGAAAAAAGACAAAAGGGAAAAAAAAATTGTTTTAATAAATAGCCCCTTTCTAATACTTACAATTACTACATGCACTGAGATGGTGCCATCTGTGTGCATAAAAACATTTTGGCTCTTTCCGTTCGTAGTGTTGGCACACACCTCATGGCTGTGGGAGATCTCATGACTTCAGAGCTCATGAGACCCTCGTTAATTCACATTCCAGCTCCTACTTGCACCTACAAAGTCCCTCACAAACTGACCAGAAGTAAAGGTGACCTCTGAGGGCATTGTGCAATGTCCCTGTTCTGCTCGTGTTTTGTTCTTCCACCACGTGATTAGCTAGTTTTCACTAAATCTGCTCTGCTCCACGGAACTGCCTGAAACGCACAAAGCCAGACGCCAGTGTCTCCTCTCACCACTTTGAGTAGTTGTTTTCAGCTATTTGCAGGCAGCACAAACCATTCTGCTATTTCACCTTCCTCCCTAAACACTCTTTCTTCACCCTGGTGTTTGGTGCCCTGGCATGTTCAGTGTTTTGTACAGATGTTGTCTCATGCATGATAAATACAATGGGCGATTGCACAGCTGGAATTCCCACAGCCCCTCTGCTCAGCCATGGTGCCGTCCGGTCAGCACCTCCTCTCTGTGATGAAATCAGCAATGAGCCCTTCCCTTTCTATGTTTCCATTAATTTTTCCTCCAGCACATCTGATTTCGATTGCGGGGTCTCTGGGTAGAGCCCTGATTATCTTTTCTTTTGGAGTCGGCCCTTACGTTGCTAACAAAATGAGTGCAAATCGTGAAAACGATCCTAAACAAAATCCATTGGCGGGAAATAGTGTGGGGAGACAATATTGCGGTGGGGTGATGCATATCTGAAAACTCGCTGAGTTGGAAGCCGTTGGCTAGAGATTCTGCATAAACAGTAGTGATTGTCAGGACTTATCTTCCTTGCAATTTTTCTGCTGGGAACTATTGGGCAGGCTGTATCTGGAAGATTCCTTCTCTTTTTTAAAAAAAGAAAAGAAAAGAAAAAAGAAGACAGAAAATGCATCATCTCTTTAAGGCATCCTACTTCTAACTTCCCCAGCCCACTGGGCATTGACTTGAAATTTTTGGCCCCAATGAAACCTTTTGTGCCTTTTTGTATAATAGATGGTCAAGAGAGAATTTTATGCATTGTGTCTGTGTTCTGTGATTGGGTCAATAGTACATCCCTTATAATAAAAATAGCTTATGGGTGAGAACAAAACCATCATTTAAAATCCCCACACAGTCACCCCCACCCACCATGGCTGGGGCTGACATTTGGAGCATCCAGTCTCGGGAAGGAGCCCAGTGCTGAAAGCGCACTCTGCTGACACCCTCCAGTCAAGGGAAACAGATCCACCCCCCCTCCCCCAACTCTTCTCTATTCCAGCCAAACTTCCTGCATTGGTCATAAATATTTAAAGCTACAGTCAACAAAGTTTACAGATTGGGAAGTAAGGAAACCTAATCCTGTCTGCAATGCCTTCTGTGTTCCAGGGTCTGCCTGGTCTATCCTTCAGGATAAGGTCAATGGCACGTGGCTCAGAAGGAACAGATGTGAAACTTCAGAGCAGGTTCCATTCCTAAAGAAAGCCATAGCCCCGGTGAGGGGCACAGACGGATCATTTTATGATTCTGACTCTGTCGAAAGAGGGATGTGGAATGGATCGCTGGAAGTGAAGGTTTTGAAGCAGCTCAAGATTTTACATCTATACTTTGGAAACCTTTGGGTCCACAAGCACATTCTGAGCATTTAGGCTCTGCCAAGCTCTGTGCTGGATTTGGGGGATGCAGAACTTAAAAGGCACAAACCTTCTCCTCCAAAACCTCACTTTTATAAAACAAGGTGATAAATGCTTCAACAAGGGGCATTGGAGGCTTATCCATATATATACAAAGTGCTACGGAGGCTCCAAAGACTGATTCATTCTTTCAACTAACTGGTATAAACACTGGTATTATGTGCTAGTCATTGGGCTAACCTCTGGGTAGTCAATGGTGAGGAAACGTCAGGTTCCTGCCTTCATAGGGCTTATCATAGAGTGGAGAGTGGAAAACTTTGTAGAGAAATAAGGCTTCACCAAAGGGGCTATTTTTATTGGATCTCAAAGGATGAACAGGAATTTTCCAGGTAAAAAAAGTGGATGAGGACTGGAGAGAGAATATTCCTGGCAGACAGAAGTCAAGGGAAAATGCGTGCAAATGGCCGGCATGAAGGCGGCGTGGGTAGAAATTCCATGAGTTCTCCCAAGCACATGGGTACTCAACATGCAAGAACCTTGTAGCCCAAAGAAAACATGCTGGGTCTTATCCACACTGGGGACCTGCTCTAGGGCTGTGTTTACTCAGAGAAGAGGACACTGTTTTCTAATTTTTCCATCCAGAGTGAACCCCTTTTTCTAATCCTCACAAATACCCCTTATGTTCACCATCTTGTGAAACATTAAGTTCTGTTCTATCCTTAAACACAGAAGGCAGAGCTCCTTGCTGGGATGGGAGGAAAGGACTGGTTTTCTGGCCTGTCTTGGCCTGGAAGCTGACTTGGCCTCACCTGACTGTCTAGACAAGTGGTGGCAAAGATCCTTCTGGCAGAATGGCTGTTGTCTGAACTCTGCAAGAACAAGGTCCAGGAATTAAAGGTGCACAGGTCCTGCCCCTGGGATAGCAAAAATAGATGCAATTGCAAGACAGTAAAGTGTAGACATCTTTGTGTTGGATAATATGGGCGTGGTGAAAATTTTATAGTTGGAGTGCTAAGTCTGACCCAGAAGGTCAGTTTCAGGCTGAGATGAGTGTCTCACTTTCATGAAGAGAACTGTTCTCCTACTGTGGGGATGACCCTAAGCCTTAATTATGAAAGACTCCTTTATTCAACTCTAATGACACTATACCTGAATAACATGTGAAACTGGTTTTGAAAATAATCTTATTTATTTATTGCTGCTCTTTACACTTTTCTTGGTGAAAAATCTATAGTCTAGCACATTATAGTTTACAAAGCGTTCTCATATATGTATTCTTTACAAGAACTTCTAAAGATCAGGGGCAGAGATTCTTAAGCCCATTTGATGGGTGAGAAGATGTGCAGCATGTGATTGACTTTATTTCTGTTTTAGCTATCTTAGTTCCTCAGAAGGTATGGGGTCTGTAAGAGACACACTGGGGATTCAAACCCTGATCTTGAATCCTAATTCAAAATTTGATTGGGTGCCTTGCGCAGGGGTTTGGGGGCTGGAAGGGCTTCATTCTGCTGCTGAGATGCTGTGGCTTCAAGTGACACATTTGTATGTGGGGGAACGTGTGTGACTCAGGTCCCAGAAGAAATGCAATGCCTCTGTGAATGCCCCTGAGTCCTGTCCTGCAGAGTCAGGGACAGTGTGGCTTGTAGGGTCTGTTGACAATGGCTCCCTGTGGCTGTGCTTGACTCGTCAAAAGTAATCAATTGAGGACCTTGCCCTCTGAAGGTGATCAAATGGCAGAGTTGAGGAATTCATTGCTGTGATTTAGTTTTGTCCTTTGAAATCACTTGTAGTAACTCAGTACGGCCTGAAAGAGGCTCCTTAAGACTTTGGAAGTTGGATTTTTTGATTCCCAGAAGGTATAGCATTCACCACATCAATATCTTGCCCTCTGCCCATGGAGAGAGAAGTACTCTGAAATAAGTCTCTCTCTCCTTAGTCACATTTGCTTCTGACTTGTTTTTGAGCTCTTCCCCACATGGTCTTATTTCTTGCTCTCACCCAGTGTTTCTGTTCCCCATTTACACTTCAAAATGCTGTAGCCACAGACTGTCACACACACTCTGGGCTGGGGATAGCTCTGCTATATTTGGAAACCGAAAAAGATGAGTTGTGACCAATTGTGGTCTATCCTACAGGATCTGAGACCTGAGGTCGAGTCAAATACACATTCACTCCATTTTTCACAAGGCCTATCACTTTCGAACCTGTTGTACCTACATCCATAATGGAAGCAGGAAGGGGGGCCTGGAAATCACCTCCTTTCTGAGACACAGTCAAAGGTACAGTCTATGAGGTTCCCATCAATTCTGAGTGAATCATTCTTTCTCTGCCTCTTCTCACCTCTGCCCACACATATATAGTTCTGAGAACAAGAGCCTGGGAGACCAAATTCTAGGACTAAGGCCCACTTATAGACACTATGCTGCACTGGGTGGCAACCACTGCTAATTGCAAATCTAATGTTGGGGGAAAATAATCAGATTTCCTTTGGAGCTGTATTTTATTCAGTTTCTTTAAAATGATTGCCCAAATTATGGAAACGTTAGGAAGACAGTATAATTTAGAAGGCTCTTGTGTTAGAGTGATTGGGTTTCAATCCTAGTTTCACCTGTATTAGATGTGTGACCTTGAGCATGTGATTTCATGTCTCTGTTCGTCAGTTTACTTTGGAAGTTGGATTTTTTGATTCCCAGAAGGTATAGCATTCACCACATCAATATCTTGCCCTCTGCCCATGGAGAGAGAAGTACTCTGAAATAAGTCTCTCTCTCCTTAGTCACATTTGCTTCTGACTTGTTTTTGAGCTCTTCCCCACATGGTCTTATTTCTTGCTCTCACCCAGTGTTTCTGTTCCCCATTTACACTTCAAAATGCTGTAGCCACAGACTGTCACACACACTCTGGGCTGGGGATAGCTCTGCTATATTTGGAAACCGAAAAAGATGAGTTGTGACCAATTGTGGTCTATCCTACAGGATCTGAGACCTGAGGTCGAGTCAAATACACATTCACTCCATTTTTCACAAGGCCTATCACTTTCGAACCTGTTGTACCTACATCCATAATGGAAGCAGGAAGGGGGGCCTGGAAATCACCTCCTTTCTGAGACACTGTCAAAGGTACAGTCTATGAGGTTCCCATCAATTCTGAGTGAATCATTCTTTCTCTGCCTCTTCTCACCTCTGCCCACACATATATAGTTCTGAGAACAAGAGCCTGGGAGACCAAATTCTAGGACTAAGGCCCACTTATAGACACTATGCTGCACTGGGTGGCAACCACTGCTAATTGCAAATCTAATGTTGGGGGAAAATAATCAGATTTCCTTTGGAGCTGTATTTTATTCAGTTTCTTTAAAATGATTGCCCAAATTATGGAAACGTTAGGAAGACAGTATAATTTAGAAGGCTCTTGTGTTAGAGTGATTGGGTTTCAATCCTAGTTTCACCTGTATTAGATGTGTGACCTTGAGCATGTGATTTCATGTCTCTGTTCGTCAGTTTCCTCTTTCTGCAAAGTGGGATAACAACATTACCTCCTGTGACAGGCTGAAAATGGCCCCCCAGTAGATATCCATGTCCTGAGTCCTAGAACCTGCAAATTTTAGCTTATCTAAAAAAAATTCTTTGCAGATGTGATTAAGTTAAGGGTCTTGAGATAGGGAGATTATCCTGGATTATCAGGGTGGGCTGTTAATGCCATCACAAGGGCCCTTCTATGAGGGAGGAAGAAGGAGATTTCACAGACAGACCCAGGAGAAGGAAATGTAAAGATGGAGATGGAATACAGAGAGTTTGAAGATTCTGGCCTTGCAGATTGGAGTGATGTGGCCACAAGCCAAGGAATGTCAGCAGCCACCAGAAGATGAAGGAGGCAAGGAGCAAATTCTCCCCTGGAGCCTCCAGGAGGAACTGGCGTTTCACCTGTATTAGATGTGTGACCTTGAGCATGTGATTTCATGTCTCTGTTCGTCAGTTTCCTCTTTCTGCAAAGTGGGATAACAACATTACCTCCTGTGACAGGCTGAAAATGGCCCCCCAGTAGATAACCATGTCCTGAGTCCTAGAACCTGCAAATTTTAGCTTATCTAAAAAAAATTCTTTGCAGATGTGATTAAGTTAAGGGTCTTGAGATAGGGAGATTATTCTGGATTATCAGGGTGGGCTGTTAATGCCATCACAAGGGCCCTTCTATGAGGGAGGAAGAAGGAGATTTCACAGACAGACCCAGGAGAAGGAAATGTAAAGATGGAGATGGAATACAGAGAGTTTGAAGATTCTGGCCTTGCAGATTGGAGTGATGTGGCCACAAGCCAAGGAATGCCAGCAGCCACCAGAAGATGAAGGAGGCAAGGAGCAAATTCTCCCCTGGAGCCTCCAGGAGGAACTGGTCCTGCCAACACCTTGATTACAGCCCAGTGAAACCAGTTTTGGATGCCTGGCTTCCAGGGCTGTCAAACAAATTTCTGTTGTTTGAAGCTACTGTGTTTGTGGTAATGTGTTACAGCAATCGCATGAAGCTAATGCATACCTCTGTGGTGTTACTGAGAAGATCTGGTTGATGACCGATTAGCTCAGCTGGGAGAGCGTGGTGCTGATCACACCAAGGTCCAGGGTTTAATTCCTATACCTGCCAGCAAATATAAATAAATAAATAACTAGAAGATTTATAAAAAGATTTGATAACATATGTAAAACATTTTGCATAGTCCTCGACGTTACATCGTAAACCCTCAGTAAATATCAGCTATTTATTTTGAAGCTGGGAGGAAGATTCACATAGGACAATGGAAACTGAGTGGGGGGGACAGAAAGGGTGGGTGTCAAGTCCTGGCTGGGTCACTGTCACTTGCAAGCTGAGCTTCTGTTTTCTCCTTTGGTGAAAGGGGCCGAGTAATCCTGCCCTGATCGCCTCCCCCAGACTTGTGAGGATCAAATGAGTTAATGAACGTGAAAGCGCTTTGCACGTAACCCGCGTAAACTGTTAAGCTGCGGTTACAAAGGCTGGGCCAAGCTGAAACGACGTCAGGGAGGGCTGGGCGGCAGCTTTGTTCCTTTGGCGCTGTGAGGTGAGATCATCCCCTTCCGCTATTGTTCCTGCCTTTCTGAGCTCATTTGCTGGTTTTTCCCCTAATCCTGGTCCCTTCAGCCCTGAGTGGAGCCTCAGATGACAAAGCTCCCATGGTCCCAGCCAACTCTGAGCCTCCCCTGGGGCATGTTTCCTCCTGTTTCTATTTTTAAGAGGCACAAATAAAAATAAAAACAAAAACCAAAAAAACACTAATCTTAACAATGAGTTATAATGCGTACCCTGGGGCATGTTTCCTCCTGTTTCTATTTTTAAGAGGCACAAATAAAAATAAAAACAAAACCCAAAAAAACACTAATCTTAACAATGAGTTATAATGCGTATCACAGAGATTAGGTCAATGGATTCCAATTCAACTTTACTAAGGCTTTGAGATGTTTCCGATATATTTTTTAGGCCAGAGACCCATGAGACCCAGCATTGGGAACAAGTCAACCCTTGCCAAATGATTGCAAGTGGTGAATTCATCTGTAAAGATAGCCAGCCTCCCAGGAAATGTGCTGTTTTAGCTTGAGTAGGCAAAGGAAAACACGCAGGATGAAAACAAGCCATTTGTGCCCGTGATCGGCTTTGTCTTTCACTGGTATTTCCTCTGCAACACACTCCATAAGATGGTCAAAGGTGTGCCTTGTGAAGACAGCCATTGCTGGAGGACGTGACAGTTCTTCCATTCATTTATTCTGATCTCCTTGCCCACTGGGGAATAAAAGATCTCACCCACCTGCACTTACTCATTTAAAAAATATGTACAGTTGGCCCTGTGTATCTGTGGGTTCTGTATTTGTGGATTCAACCAACCATGGATGGAAAATATTGCAGAAAAAAAGAGTTAAAAAATAACAATAAAAATAAAACAAATCAAAAAACAATACAGTATAGCAACTATTTACATAGCATTTACATTGTATTAGGTATTATAAGTAATCTAGAGATTCCTGAAAGTATGCGGGAGAATGTACACAGGTTATATGCAAATAACACACCATTTTATATAAGGGGATTGAGCACCATGGATTTTGGAGTCTGTGGGGCTCCTGGAACCAATTCCCTGTGGCTATCGAGGGGTGACTGTACTGAAAACTCAGAACATTCCAGGCTCTATTTTAGGCACTGGGGAGATGATGCTGATGACAAAGCCTGTGAGTATCTGGAGTTCACAGTCTGGAGGGGGTGACAACATGAATGCAGCAGTGACAGGACATCAACAGATTGCCACAGTGCTACCTAGGGCTGAGAGCATCTCCAATGGGGAGGAAGCTTCGAGGAACCAAGAGGAAGCTAGTGTGGTGGAAAGCAAGGAAAGAACAGAGTTTGAGGTGAGGCTGGAGAATGGGGCAGAACGGCGGTCTTGTTGGCCATCGATTTGGGCGAGGAGGCTCCCCTGTCCCTCTCTCCTCTCCTGGAGATGCGTTGGTGTGGACCTGCCCAGTGCTCAAGATGATCCCGACCAAGGCAAGGGCCATTAGAAAGTCGACCCTCAGAGGCAGGTGCTCTGTGACTCGTGCCTTTTCTAGGTCTCCTTTTGGCCTAGTCCATGTGAGGGTACTTCAGAAAAAGTTTGTGAAAAAACTGAATTAAAAGATAATATGAATTCTTCCATGAACTTTTTGAAGACCCCTCATTCTTTTGGTTTTGCCCCCCCTTTCCCTTCAGGTCTGGGTCTCTATTCTGAGCCAGCATGCCTGGCTCTAGCCTTGAACCCTTTTAAACTGAATTAAAAGATAATATGAATTCTTCCATGAACTTTTTGAAGACCCCTCATTCTTTGGGTTTTGCCCCCCCTTTCCCTTCAGGTCTGGGTCTCTATTCTGAGCCAGCATGCCTGGCTCTAGCCTTGAACCCTTTTCTGCTCTAGTTTGTTCATTCATTCAACAAATATTTACTGAGCACTTACCATGTGACAGGCACTGGCAAAGCCCTGGGGGCACTTTGCCGAGCAGAAGGCAGCTCACTACCTGCTCTAGCGAAGCTTCAAGTCTGGTGCGGGTAAGACGGCTACGGCTTGGACCCTCCACAATCAGATATCACCTTTCCCTTTGCCTGCTGCCATCCTCATGGATTGCCCACCTCCCACCTTCCCTTATCACGGGAGCCTGGAGATGGGCCACACCAAGACCGTCTGCAGTGGGCTGCAGTGGCCCTCCCCGTAATGGACCAGGGCTAGTTCCAAGCTATGTTCTTCTTCTGGCTGCTACCCCCAGCTCTAGGCTGGAGCTGAGACACTAAGAGTGTTTTGCTGAGATCCACCACCCTGCCTTTTGACTCCAGGTGCCCAGAAAGGCCACCTCCCTTGTTTTCATCTGGGCGCATGTCCCTCCTCACTGTGGGCAAGTCTTCAGAAGGCAGCATAAGCACCTTGCAACAGGGGCTTATTCTCACTCTCCAGCAGTTAATGTACTGTTGCCAGGGATGGTTAATGCCCTGTGAAATCAGTCATTAATTGTAGAAACAACTGATTTCAGAGCAATCACAGCAATTATGAGCCGTTTATGATGGCTGGGGCATAACAAAACACACTGGGGCATCGCCGTCGCCAATGCATCATGAGGGCAAAAACCAGCAACGTGACTTTGAAGTTTACCTCTAACAGGGAGTGGTCATGGGCTGCTGAGTTGCCACAGCCCCTGTAGCTGCTCTGCTAAAACCCTGGCAGCAAAAAGACAAAGTTAGCAACTGTGCTCCTTGGGGGAAAAAAAAGTTCACCTGCTAATGCTGGCAGAAGGAGGCAGCATTGGATAATGGATAAAGCTGATCACGGTGCAGTGGCTGTTCCCTGTTCTGGTGGCTTCTGAACTGCAGTCCTGGGAGCCATTGAGGGTCAGTGAGGTTTCTCCAGGTGGTCTCTGGTCTCTGGACTGTCTACTGAAAGTGATGATTCTGAGACTTACTCTTCATTTGTTTCATTTCTGGGGAGAATTTAAAACAAGCTGGCCCCTTTGTTAGCAGTGTATCCAAAACACGTTCATTCCTTTGCTCTTTTTGTAATGCAAGTTTCCCTCCTGGCAGGTCAGAAGTCAGTCACATCAACAGCCACCAGTGGTATTTCTCTGAGCTACTCCTACCAACACCGGTAAGATTTCCAGCTTCCTGACCTCAAGTCTCCCAGCTATTTCTGAAACCCTAGGGAGTGTCTTATGCAAACACTTGTAAAGTCCTTAAAGCCCTCTGCCCTCCTGTTCTTGGTGCTGTCAGCCGAGGTGGGACATAGGAATGCCCCTCCCTCCCTCACTGGCCCTGCGTTCACAGACACTGGGTCTGCTTCAGGCACTATTGCCCATAATATCCAGAGAGAATGGTGACCATAAAAAGTTTCTTAGGCAGCAGAATTGCAGGACCATTACTGTGTCTTGCAAAGATCAACTAGGTCACGTCATGATTGGGTAAGGATGCCAGGTGTGTGCTCATGGCAGGCTGGTTTATGATACTGAAATATTGGAATTGCCCTGTATGATCAATGCTATAGGACTAGCAAAATACATTCTGGTAAGTCAATAAGATGGAATCCTAGCAGCACTGAATGTAGTTATTAAAGTCTATGCTTATTGACATGAAAAAAAAAATGAATAGAAAATGGAGGCAACCAAATAGGCACGATCCCATTTTACAAAAAACATGCACACCTGTGGGTGTATGCATGTAAAAGTGAATGAATCTCTATTGATACACCCCAACAGGTTAACAGTGGTAATTCTGATACATTAAAGATTACTTTAAAATTCCTCCTTATACTTTCAGATAGAGTCTGAATTTATTGCAATAAGCATGTTTTTATTTTATATCAAAAAATCCTTTTTTTTTTTACATTTAATTGAAACTGTTTTATTGTGTTTGTTGTAATAAAATGATATCCTGTCAGGATTTCCTAAAGCTCTTTACATTACTTGCCTTTATTGGCCAAATCAAGACAATATTATTAGAAAAATAAAAAATTTAAATCTAGACAATATTAAATCTCCAAAGAATTTTAAAGATTCAGCTGTAAAGGTTGAAAAATAAATGGCTTACAATATTTTCTGGATTGCATTATACATTGAAACCGAATATTAGTTGGAGAGCATCAGAGAAAGTAGACTTGGTGGGGTTGGGGGGCAAGTGCTGACTTCAGGCAAACACCTGGACTTCGGGTACAGGATTAGGTAACAACAACTAAATAAAAATACTGTTCTTGCAATGACTGTGGGTGCAGATGACATATAAGTGTTTGCTGTGGCCACAGGAGTGATTCTTGGCCAAACAAGTCTAAGTATTTGTGATGACTAAAATTTTTGCTTTGTCTTTAATTTTGATTTTTCTTGAATTTGTGCATGATTCCAGATTCTGCCATGCCTTTTCCTGGTAATCTTCTGTCCTGTTCCTTAACGTTGGAGGACTTTGCTGGGCTCCTTTGCTGAGAATTGGCTGTCACTGATACCCAAGAAAATGATCATCATTCCCAAGTCTCCTTAAATGAGTTCTTTTTCTTGTTAATTATCATTGCATGAAAACTTCATTTTAAAATACTGCTACATGATTGGAATTTTAGCCAGTGGTGTTTTTAAATTCCAATGCAAGAAGTCATTTCTTTAACAAAATATGATGCAAAGTGCAAAACATGAAACCTGAAATCAAGATTATGAATAGTTTTTATCTAACTTATAAAACAGCTAGAAGAAGGGAGCAGGAATTTTAAAAAATAAGTTGAACAAATTTAAATATTTTAAAATAATTATCTTTGGGGCTGAATCAAAACAACAATAACCATACAATACATTTAAAATTATTTTTGTAAACAGGTCAGAGGAGAATTCTGAAACAAAATGCTCCAGCATAATAAACATCAATATCATCCTACTAATGTTTGGGCAAAACCAGTATTTAATTCCACAAATCCTACTTTTTTTTTTTTATCAGAGAAAAGTCTGCATCTTGTCAGAAGCCCCCAGCTTTGAGAAGATATTTCATAAATGAAATAATTAGGTGAGATGAATGCATGACATATTCTGATTGGAAGTGGAGGCCCTGCTAATAAAAATCTTGCGAGACCCACATCAAAAATAAAAACCAGAAAACCCTCCAAATTATCTATTTACAGTGTATCCTTTACCAGTGATGAAGACAGTCTGTTTTTTACCATCTGTACTAATGCAATTTTGAAATAACTTCACTCATTGTTTCATACATCTATATTTTGTCCCTCCAGCAAGATTTCAGGCTCTTGACGGCAAGGACGATTTGCTCTGCTTCTCTTGTATTTCCCACCACTTCGGTTGTCAGGAGAGCTGGGGACATGGCAGGTGCTTCATGATTATTTATTCACTGGGCAAGAAAGAATCTGAATCAGAAATGAATGGGTTTCATATGACTTGCCAATTCCAGTTGCTTGATAATAATTTCTTGAAGTGTCAAGTTAAGAAGGATTCTGAGGATGAGTTTGGGCTCAACAGAGAAAACATTGTGGTTGATGGATATAATGTCTGCCGAGAGCACAAGAGTAGTGGTACCTATGCTATATTCAGTCCCTGTCTCTGAAGCAACCACCCCAGAGCCACCACACCTCTGGTGCTCTGTTGTATATTAAATCTTATTACCCAAGCCACTTTTAATAGATTTTTCTTACTTGCAGCTAAAAGCTTTCTAAGTTATACAATCTTCTATTAACTAATCCTAAAACTTTAACAGAAGTTATTTTTTGACTCAGAAATTATGACTTTTTTCCACTAATAAAATAGTATGTTTTAATAAAAAGCCACATAAGGTATAGGTTTAGAAAAATTTCTCAGATATTAATTCTTCTACTTGCTAGTTGAGTAACTTCTGCTTAAGTTTTTTTAAGACTCTCCAAATGTCTGTTTTCTAATTTGTTAAAATGGGACAATATATATCTCACAGAAGTATTGTGAGAGTTAAATAAGATAACTCAAGCCCAGGAACACTAAGTACAGTTGGCACACAGGGACACATAGTAGGTGCACTATCCACGCCACCCTCCTTTCCTTCTCTGACCTCACAGAGGAAATGCAACCTCAACCACTTCATAAAAACATCCACCGTGCTTCGTCATTCAAGCTCAGTCTCAACATCTCTTCTCATTTTGTCTTTTTTCGTGTCCGGCAACGGATCGCAACCCTCAGTGTCGTGCCCGGACCGGACCGGGACCGGCAACGGGATCGCAACCCTCGGTGTTGCGCCCGCACCTCACTCAGCCAGTGAGCGGCCGGTCTGTATGTGGGATCTGAACCCTCGGGCAGGAGCATCACTGCGCTCCCAAGCGGCGCATTGAGCAGTGCGCCACCGGGCCGGCCCAGTCAAATATTTTCTAAAGTTAGAACCTCCTGAGTGCTTAAACAGGGGGCAGCTATTAATTCTACCTACCACCACCACCACAATGAGATATACACATACTCCTGCTTAACGTAGTTAATGACTTGAGGTGAAAAGGCTATTACGAAAACATAAAAATAATCTGAGTAGGTGGTGGTTTAAAATACGTCCACAAATTTTCTGATATTCCTCCATTCAGGAAGTGGAGTCTAATTTTCTTTCTCTTGCATGAGGGTTGGACTTAGTGACTGATTATGAAAACCAATTACAAAAAAAAAACACCACCACAAAAAGTGAATGTGGGTCTCCATATAACTGAGACCCAGTTCCAGTGAATGAGACATACAGTACATTTCCTGGGAGGGTTTCTGGACAAGCTTTGGCTTTCCTAATATAGTAAAAGAGATGTGGCTGATGTCACCTCTGTGTCACTTCTTGCCTTCAAGGCAGACATGCTGTCTATACCTACAGGCGCCATCTTGTGACGGGAAGAGAAATGTCTAGAGAATTACAGAGGTGCCTGTGTTGACACTGGTATACAAAACCAATGTATTGCCCCTCCAGATTTCAGGGTTGGTCAGGTTTTCTGTCACCTACACCTTAAAGCATTCCTAGCAAATACAGACCATGAGTGTAGGAAGTTGAATATGGCCCCTAAAGATATGTATGTCCTAATATCAGGAACCTGTGAATGTTACCTTATATGGCAAAAGAGACTTTGCAGCTGTAATTAAATTAAAGATCTTGATATGGGGAGATTTTTCTGGATTAACTGGGTGGGCCCTAAATGCAGTGACAAATGCACTTATAGGTGGAGGCAGAGGGTGATTTGTCTGCAGAAGAGGAGAAGGCAATGTGATTGTTGATGGAGGCAGAGATTGGAGCAATACAGCCACAAGCCGAGGAATGCAGGTGGCTTCCAGAAGCTGGAAGGAGCAAGGAAGGGCTCTTCCCTGGAGCTTCTAGAAGGAACCATCTCTGCTAACACCTTGATTTAGGCCCGTAAGACTCAGTTCAAACCTCTGACCTCCAGATCTGTGGGAGACTACGTTTCTGCTGTTTTAAGCTACTACGTTTGTGACAATTTGTACTGCAGCAAAGGAAACTAATACAGTGGGTAACCGGATGAAGAAAACATACCAGGCGCTTTGCCGGAGTGGGGTGGGGGGCGACGGTGTGGTCTGGGGGAGGTCAGGCAAGGCTTTCCTGAGGGGGTGGTTATTGAGCAAACATGGAAAAAGGAGCCAGCCATAGCTTGATGAAGAGCAAGGAGAGAAGGAATAATAAACATTTGTCTGATGCTTCTCATGTGCCAGTCACTATGTGTGCCTATCATTTAATCCTGACAATTATCTTGTGAAGACGTCATTGTCATTTCCATTTTGCAGATGAGAAAAATGAGGTGCCTCCTGCTCCCCTTCTCCCCTCTCTTCTTCCTCTTCCCCCTACTTCTTCCTGTTCTGTCTCCTCTTGTTCTTTTTGTAAGTAATTTGAGGGGAGAAATGCCATGTTCCATTAACCTCCATCCACCTGACATCATGTAGGTACCTGATACATGCTGGAAAAAACATCAGATGGGAGGCTGCCCTGAGCTCACGTAAAAGTGCGTGTTCAGGTGTGTGTGTGCATGCACACACGGTTTGAGGGTGCTGGACACGCTTTGCTGATGAAAAAAATGACCTCGGTTTTGTCAAATGCTTCAGGAGAGAAAAACATCTCTCTTCTATGCCTTCACTTGCTCAAAGGCAGACACAGAGTGTGCAAATGTTTCTTCTCCCCGGTTATCATGTGCAAATCTTTCCATTTGGGGATAGTTGCAGGTTTTCTTGTCATTCTCCAGCTCCAGTTTATATAAAATTGTATCATTGGTTGAGGCGAACTTCAAAGCCAGAGTGTGCCCTAAGTTAGAAATGGTTCCATCTTTTAATTCAGGCAGAGTCTTATCAGAGACAAAGCTCTCAGGGCTGGGGAAATCTTTTAGGATCCCTTGATCAAGGGAGCACTTTTGAATTCAGTAACTTTGGACGCCCAAGCCCTAAAAATAACAGGGAACCCATTTACTCTCCGGAAATGTCAATTTCTCTCATTTCTGCTCTCAGGGCTGGGGAAATCTTTTAGGATCCCTTGATCAAGGGAGCACTTTTGAATTCAGTATCTTTGGACGCCCAAGCCCTAAAAATAACAGGGAACCCATTTACTCTCCGGAAATGTCAATTTCTCTCATTTCTGGTGAAGAAGCATATTCTCAAGGGGACTAGTCCTGTTTTCGAGTTCAGGGGGAAAAGTGGGAAGCAGGAGTATCTTTGTGCTGTGTTTCCAAAGTGTGGTGGCTAACCCTTGCTGGTATGCCAACTAACTTTAGGTGGTGTTACAGTATACCTGAGAGCATTTGGTCCCCAGCTCATTCATATCTGTCTTCAAAAAAAATTTTTTTTAATTGAAACATAATTGATTGTACATACCCATGGAGTACAGAGTTGAATATCAATACCTATGTGCAATATGTGATACTCAAATCAGGATAATTGGTCTATTCAACTCTATACAACGTAATCGTTTTTTGTGGCCCTTTACCAATTCCTCCCTAACCTCTCCTCCCCCTTTCTCACCTCACTAACCATCTTAGAACCATCTTTCTGATTGTAAGACATGCAGGTTTCATTTTGGTCTTTGTCTCTAATGCTCCGCAAACTCTTGTTACCTTTTTCTGCTTCACAGAGAGAATGAGCCAGTTGTCACCTTAGACTGAAAGGCCCTTGGTGCTCGGCCAGCCCCTGCCTCCCCACTCCCCACCGTTCCCTGCCGCTCCTGCTTTTTTCCCCTCGTCTCACTCACACTTGTTGCAGCTGCTAACCTTGCTGTCTGTTAGTGCACCGAGCAATTCCCACCTCGGACACTTAGCCCACGTCATCCCCTCTGCTCTGGAGTGTTCTTCCCCCAGAAACCCATGTAGCTTAATCCCTCGCCTCCTGCTGATCTTTCAAATGCTGCCTTTTCTGTGCGGGTGGCCCTGTCCACCCTATTTCCAATGGCCCCACCCCATCTCTGGTGTTCTCTATCTTCCTTTTTGGCTTTATTTTATCTTCATAGCGCTTTTCACCATCCAACCTATGATTGTATATCCCCTCCATGAGAATATAAGCTTTATAAGTGCAGGGATTTTTGTCAGCTTGGTTCACTGCCATATTCCCAGGACTTAGAACAGTGCCTGGCAAATAGAAGATGCTCATTAAACGTTTTGTTGAATGGATGAATGAGAGAGCTGACTTTTGACACTGGCAAGTGAGAGCATTTAGTTAGAGGTTAGTTACTCTGCTTTCTGCTCCTTGTTGTTACTTTTACCTGTGCCTTTTATTTAAGGTGAGTGACACTAGCAGCTGGACCCACAGTTCCTGGTCTGGAATTCCTTTAAAATTCCACGTTCTGATTTTCCAAGTATCTATCAAGGCTGTGTAGTTCATGGCATTATTTAACACACTCTTGGGATTACTCACGGTCCTGATGAAATACAGATTTCATTGTGTTTTGAAATGCATATTTTAAGGATCTATATCAATATGTGTTTTTCATTTTTTTCTGAGTTTTCATGTGCAGTTCACATTTTTCATGATCTGGAGAATGACATTTGTTGGCAAGAGAGATGTATGCTCTTTTTCTCCAGCTTGCCTCAAATGCAATGGACAGACTCTCTAATCAAATGTAGATTTGAACTGTACCCCAAGTGCCATCCTGGCAGATGGAGTCCGGCAATGGGCTTATCTAAGATCATGCACGTGAGCTGTGTGCAGACACACAGAGGATTTATTTTGAAGAAACCAGCATCGGAAAAATGAGGAATGATGGAAACATAGTTAGGGAGGCAAACAACCTGAGGCCTGAGTTTGAGAATGATTTGGAGGCAGAAGTCTGTAATTCTAATTAAACGAATTCAGGTGCATCTGAACTGTCCACATACAACTGTGCGCAGTGGCCCAATTAATTAATTATGCAATAAATTTAGTGCATTCCTGCTATGTGCAGGCACTGTGCTGAGTGCTGGCCACCTGTGTTGAAGAAACAGATAGGGTCCCTACCTTCGTGAAGCTTCATGTCTCTTGGGTGAGAAGACAAACAAGCCAACACTGACAAATAATTATCTAATTATAAATGTGGTGAGCTCTTTGAAGAAGTGCAGGGAGAAGCAGCAGAGACAGATGGCAGGTGAAGTGCTCTGACTTAGCTTGGAGGTGAGGACATCTAGGACGTGAGCTGAACGTCAGGCAAGGCCACCTTCTGCCCCCACCCCTGACATCCCGCACTGCTCTCTGCACCCAGGAGTTTTTTCTTGTCCTTCTCTTACTCATTTGCTTCTCCAAGGCCAGTGGTTACCAGCCCTGTTTAGCCATCCAGGGGATCTTTTGAGATTCCCCCACGTTGCTTGCCAAATAACTCCCTAGAACGATTTGGCTCCAATGCCAACATCTACGTTTCCTCTGTCGTCATGTACTGTCATTCTGGAGCCCACCGAACTGGACCACATCTGTTGACTCACCGGTTCATCTCCTTCCCCTGCCTGGAAGCTCCTCAGGGCAGGGCTGGAGTTTTCATTTCTATGTCCCCAGCATGTGGCCCAGGGCCATTCCTCAGGAAAAACGAAATAAATTATAATAGCAAGCACTTACATGGCACTTACTATGTGCCCTACAGTGTTCTGATACTTATATAACTCATTAAATCCTCCCAGATTCTCCAGGAATTAGAGTTATTATCTCTACTTTATGGAAGAGAAAACAGAGACATGAAAAGATTGACAGAAACACATAGTTAGAAGTGGCAGATCTGCCAACAAGGCAGCCTGATCCCAGAATCCAGACCCTTGACCACCATGCCCTCAATGAATACATGAGTGAATGAATGAATGAATGAATGAATGATTTTTGTGTCACCCCATTCCATTTTATGTTTGAATAATTAATGATCGTTGTGTTGGGGAAGCCTTTAGGGCAATAGGAAGCTTTGCTGTCTGCTCGCCCAAACCTTGTTTTTCTTCATCCTTGGCTTTGGAAGTTTTCATGACATTTGAGATGGTTGAAAAAAGAAAGTTTTTTCAGGTGGAAATTCCTAGTAAATAACCCCTGTTTCTCCTTTACCCAATCCCACCGCAACTGTTCTCATACGGCATATTGTTAAACTGTCGACAGTCACAGTTGATTCTTCCATGGGGTTGGAGGCAAGATATGGGGAACTATTCACAGCTTACCAAACCCAGTGCATAGAGGGAGTCTGTGGCCTTTCCCGAAGTCCTAAAGTGCTCCAAGTCCCCTTTTCTTGCCCCTTGTGCCATGTAAATAAGATGCAGTTTCATTTACTCTGTACCCTCTGCATGCCAGGCCTGCACCGGTGACATGCCTGCTACCACTCAGCTCAAGGGGCACCTTCCCCAGAAGGATGGACTGCTCCACCCACAGATATCTCCTAATCCATTGTTTTTCAAGCTTTGGCTATATCAAGATCTCCTGGAGAAAGTAGCAAACATGCAAAGCCCCAGGTGCTGTTCTATTTTCAAGGATTGTGGGCCTCTGTTCTTTAGTAGCTCCCCAAGTGATTCTGCTATCCATCTAAGTTTGAGGCCCTCTGCACTAAGGCGGTGGGTCACACACTTTAGGGCACATCAGAATCACCTGGGGGAGCTTTTGAAGGGCTAAGCTGCTGTTGAGGTGGTGGTGATTCAGAATCACATCTTGGGCTTCATTCCCACTACCTGCTGCATGCCTTGTCATGGGAAGGCGGTAAACGGATTGCTTGCCCTGCATCCTGAATACTCCTTCTCTCCTTTTCCTCCCGGGCTCTTCTGTCTGCTTCAGGAAGACCTGGAGACACCAGCATCTGGGAAGCAAAACCCTGGGAATGGAGGTTTTTGTGAAGGCTAGAAGGCCTTTGCCTTACATTTCCATACAGTGTGTTTTCACTCTGGGTGGCTTTGGGTTGGGTCTGTTTTTCAAAGCCCAGATTAATGTATTTTACTAAAACTTGTAAAGGACAACACTAGACTTCTTTTCTGTTTCTGTTGTGGGGCTGAAGTTGGGGTTAAGGTTAAGGTTAAGGTTAAGGTTAGGGCAGGGCTTGTCTCTAGTGAGCTTGTTTCTGTGTTACATTTTCCTAAACCTCTCCTCTGATTCTAAGTTCAGCAAAATTTGAGGTGCCATTTTTATAAAAGAGGAGACAGGCACAAGAGAGATAAAGTGACCTGCTGTAGGGAAAATATATGAAAATGGTCAGGGCCTCTCAGGTGTTCAGAGTCTTGCCAAGCATTTGATGTAAGTATCCATGTGCGTTCAGGTTTTCCTTGGTTATTATCTAATGCAATTGCGTATGGGCACCCAGGTGTCCTGGGTTATGGACTTAAGTATAAAGGACTAATGTCTGATACATGGCACTTCTTGGGATGCTCTGGGAAGCCACTACGGCAGCTGCTCCTAGCTCTGAATAAAGCGTCTTAATTTTTTACACATGGCTGCCAGGATCTTTTCCTACTTCCTGGCTCGTGGCCTGCATGTGAGGAGTTTGTGACCCACTCTGTACAATGGGCTTGAAGGGTCTGTGAACCCTAAGCCCTAGCATGACACTTGCTCAGGGGCTTATGGTAAATAAGTGATGTGGTTGGGGAAATAGCTAAAGACTTTTGATTCCCAGGTGGTACTTGAATAGACAGAACTGAAGGTTGAACAAAATCTCCAAAAACTGTACCTAACAAGGCACTAACAAACTGTAGCTTCTACAACAAAGCATGGTGACACTAGCTAGACTTAGGGTTCTGGTGATAAATTGACATTAATGAAATCTCAATATCTACCTATGAAAAGACAAACAAAAAATCCATAACAGGCCCTGGTGGGCTATTAGGTGTTAATAGGAATAAAAACAAATGCCCAACAGAGCACATGACTGAACTAAGTGAGCCTGGCCCCACCCATCACAATCTGTAACATTTCAGTATTTTTACTATACACATACGTGTTGGATTAAGAATAACAGTAACAAAGACTAGGGAGGCAGGACTGTATAAATTAATGATAAAGCACCTTCACCCACTAACCGAAGGAATAAACTTGGACAAGTTATTGAAACTCTCTGGGCCTCTGTTTTTAATCTGTAAAATGGGAGCAATGATGCTCTCTTATAAGGTTGTTGAAAGGACTAAAAAGGGCTCTGATATCTGCTATGGGCCAAATGTGTTCCCCAAAAGTTCATGTATTAGAAACTAGTTCCCCATTGTAACAGTGCTAAGAGAGTGGGAAATCTGATTATGGCATTTGAGAGAGGTGATTGTGAGGACTGTGCCCTCATGGATGGATTGATCCGTTCACTGAGCAGTGGGTGTGGTTCTGATGGCTTTATAAGGTGAGCAGGAGAGACGTTTAGCTCGCTCTTGCTCAGCCCATTCTCGCCGTGTGGTACCCTGTGTTGCTGGGGAGTCAATACCAGGAACAAGACTGTCAGCACCCTGGACCGTTAACTTCCCAGCCTTCAAAACTGTAAGAAATAAATTTCATTTCTTTATAAATGACTCAGTTTGGGGTATTCTGATATAGGCTACAAAAATCGACAAATACAATATCTCATCGTGTTAGCTTGAATTTCCCTGATTTCTAGGTGGACAGGACACCTTCTCCTATGCGGTTGGCTACCTGTGGTTCTTCTGTGAGCTGCCTGTTTCTCTGCTTAGTCCGGTCTTTGAGTTGTTGTTGACCCATGTGTTATGGATATTAATCTTTTTGTCATACATGTGCCCATATTATCTCTCTAACTCTTTTTTGTAACAGCTGTATTGAAGCATAAATAACATGCCATGAAATTCAACCTTTGTAAGTGTAAAACTCAAAGATTTCTTTGTAANATAAATAACATGCCATGAAATTCAACCTTTGTAAGTGTAAAACTCAAAGATTTCTTTGTAAATGTATAGAGTTGTACAACCATCACCACAATCCAGTTTGAGACTTTTTCCATCAACCCAAGAAGTTCCCTTGTGCCCATTTGTAATTTATCCGGACTCCCACTTTCAGCCCTAGGAAACCACTAACCTGTTTTTGGTTTCAGTTCATTTGCCTTTTCTGGACATTTCATATGAAAAGGAATCATGCAATTTGTAGTGTTTTCTGCCTGGTATCTTTCATGTAGCATAATGGTTTTGGGGTTCATCCATGTTGTAGCATGTGTCAGGACTTCACTTCTTTTTATTGTTGAATAGTATTCCATTGCAGGGATANTCCAAATTCTTTAGTCCCACCGTTGTTATCTAAAGTGCAGTTGTTTTACAAACACACACACCTTTCAGATTGCTGCATGCCTTGGGTGACTTCCAGAGCACTGAAATGGTTTTCTTTGTCAATTTTGTTCAGCTTTAGAGTTGCTTTTGGGGAGATGATTTGCCAGTATTCTCATTCAGCCACAGCTGGAAAGCTTACCCTTCCTCCCAACTTCTTGATTATCTTTTAACTTAGCTGTGGGATTCATTGTTGTGTACTAATTTTAATTTTCATGTAGACATTTGGAATCTATGTTTTTGTCTTGTTAAGGGAGACTTTTTCTATCCTGAGATAATTAACATATTCTCTTACATTTTCCTCTAGTATTTTTACAGCTTTGTGGTTTACACTTAGGGGCTTCTGTTTCATGTAAAATTACTTTCTTTTTTTTTTTTTTTTTTTTCCCTTTTTTTGTCTTTTTTNTGTAGCATGTGTCAGGACTTCACTTCTTTTTATTGTTGAATAGTATTCCATTGCAGGGATATGCCACGTTTGTGTTCTCTCCTGTCCTGCTGTGCATGCACGCAGACTCAGTCAGGAATATGCTGCCCTCAAACATGACTGTAACTTCAGACGGGTAGAACCCTCCTCACCGTCAACATTATTACCTCCACTGATATCGCCACTGGGCTTGGGCATTGCCCCCTCTGACCGAGGCAGAGAAGTTACCAGCTTTTACACTTATCCACCCTGGGTAGAGCCTCTGCCAGCCTAACTGGCAGAGGGGCAGTAATTTGGTGATGGCGGTGATGATGGTGGTGGTGGTGGTGATGGTGGTTATGATATTGGTGTTGATGCTTGTGTTGGTGGTGATAATAGTGATAGTGGTGGTGGTGGTGATGGTGGTGGTGGTAGTGATGGGGGTGGTAATGGTCATGGTAAGTGATAGACACAGTCCCAGTCCAAATTCTTTAGTCCCACCGTTGTTATCTAAAGTGCAGTTGTTTTACAAACACACACAC
>NW_007729466.1:137737-141381 GCF_000696425.1 Galeopterus variegatus
GGAGCGCCACCGCGCTTCCCAAGCGGCGCACTGTAGCAGTGCGCCACTGGGCCGGCCCTAAAATTACTTTCTGAAAGGGTTGTACATATTTATAATTCTGCCAGAAAAGTATCAATTATTTTTAGTTCTTCTTTAGCTACTGTTAAAATTTGCACATACTTCCTTACCATTAAAGTTGATTATTTCTAAATGAGTTGTTCACATTATTTTATGTGTTCATGTCGCTTGCCAAATATTTCTTCTGAACTATTTATGCATGAAAGTTATGGAACCCTCATTTATCATATTTGCTGAAAATATTTCACAAATGTGCAGTTTGAGTATTAATTAAATAACTTTTTTAATAATAGCATTACAAAATAATTTTAGAAAAGTGGAAATATAAAAGCAAAAGAAAGAAATTTGAAAGTACAGTCACATTTACACCTTAGTATTTGTACTTTTCCTGGTTGGTGTGTGTGTACACATACATTTACACAAAAAGATCACCTGATATATAGCGTTCTCTCAGTTATCATAAACCTTTCTCAATCACTTAATTCTTAACGTAATTTTAACAATTGAAAAGTATTCTATCACACAGATAAACTGTAATTTATTTAATTTACTTCTGTTGGTTGATCACTCATAAACCTTTCTCAATCACTTAATTCTTAACGTAATTTTAACAATTGAAAAGTATTCTATTACACAGATAAACTGTAATTTATTTAATTTACTTCTGTTGGTTGATCATTTGGCTTTTGGAATGTTTTATTCTTTAACAGTCAGCAGAATAAACCTGTTGCCAAATTGTTATACCTTATTTATTCCCTAGTATGCTTTGCTGGAGCTTGATTTCTGAAGCTTTCAATATAGTTTGAAAAATTATCCTCCAGAAAACTTACTCCAATTTACATTCCCACTGGTGGTATATTAGAGAAACTTTACTCTTAGAACAGTAGGTATTACTACTTTTAGAGAATACTTGCAAATTTGGGAGACAAAGCTGTATCCTTTCAATGTGTTTAGAATACATTTATACATTAATACATTTTTATAAAAAGTAAAGTGTGAATATATATGCATATGTGTGTGTATGCAAAAAAAGTTCATGGCAAAATAGAATTAGAGGATCATATGAATCTTTGCATGAACTTTTTGAATACCCCTTGTATGTGCACCTATATATGTGTGTGTATGTTATGTACACATTTTTAAAACGGAAGTTATTTGGTTACTAATGAGGTAGGACATTTTTCAGGTTAAGCAATTACATTTCTTCTTTTATGAATTGCCTCATCATGTCACTTGCTCAATTTTTAAATTAGAGTATTGATCCTTTTATTATTTACTTGAGTTCTTTATTTATACTTTATAAATATGAAACTATGGTGTTTTGCAGTGTGCTTTTCTCAATTTAGCCTATGTAGTTAATACTCATTCAATTTTATACCAATAATATAATTTTTATATTAATATTAAGAAGATGGTACCATATTACTTCCTCCCATTATTCTCTGCCTTTCTTAACTTTGATAGACTGATTACAAAAATCAATCCAAAATCCCCAATTCTTCACCCTTCCCCCTCTCTGTAGCCTTTGCAATATGGGTTTGCAGCTCCTCCATAGGAGATGGAGTCTGGAGTTGACACTGGCTCCGTCATTTGCTTTGCCTGCAGAATAGGTGGAAGTGCTTTTGCCTGCAGAATGATGTGTGGTGTGAGGGGTCTGCATACTTTTGCTGTCTCTTGGAAACCTGCCGCTGTCATGTGAACAACCCTGGGCTAGCCTGCTGGATGATGAGAGACATTTGGCTCTATCACCCTATTGCCTAAGTGGATGACAAGCCAACTGCCAGATTGGTAAGTGAGGTTGTTCTTGACCACAAGGCCCAGCTGACCTGCCAGCTGACCAAAGATGTGTGAGCCACGTTGGCTGAGATCAGCTCAGACAGCCCAGATATCAGCAGAGCCTTTCAGCTGTCCCGTGGAGTTGTTGCCAGTAATAATACACAGTGGTGATTTTAAACCACTAAAATTTTGGGCTGTTATTAGGGCTGTTATCTATTTTTTTTTTTTTTTGGTGGCTGGCCACTGGTTAGTAAGGGGATCTGAACCATTGACCTTGGTGGTATCAACATGATGCTCTAACCAATTGAGCTAACTGGCCAGCCCCAGATACACATATTTTTTTAAGGAAGTGAGGTAGTTTTTTCACTGTGCATATGGTTGTGATTTTATATGTATTATATCTTTCAATGGCTATTTTTATATTACTGTATTTGAACTTTATAACCATATGGAAGTTTTCAGTATTCACCACTAATCATTTTATACAATGTGCTAATGTTTGAGTTATTTATTTTGATTTATCTCTTGTCCTGTTCTTCTTCATATTGATGAGGAAAAAGTCATGAAACAGTGCTATTTTAAAATGTTTCTGTAATAGACACCATTTATTTTCACATGTACTATAATTTGTACAAGGTGAAATTCTGTTGATTCATTTCATTGGTTTCTAAACTCCCTAAGAATATGGACTGTTTTTATATTGGCTGAAATAATTGTAACGACTTCAGTATCTTCATGGTTGATAAGTTTGACAAGCAAACTAAAATTCTCCCTAAAACAAAAACACAATGAGTAAATAAAACCTCTCCATCATAAATAAGTGAGTATTGTCTCAAGTTTAACATTATATAACAAACAATGAAAGTAAAGTAGGATTTTATACCAGAGCTCCAAATAAACTAGCCAGAATTCAAATTTTTTTAATGATGAAACATATTCTGACAGGAAAGGATTTTTACTTCACACTGGCTAATATTTATATTCTTGGTGTGTTTAAGGCATCTGAGTCTTTTCCAGCTTTTACCCTTATTTATTTTGTAGGATGTAATAGTTTGCTCAGGGCATCACATTCTCACGGTTTTGTATCAATAATCAAAATCCTGTAATTTCTCAAGATGACAATTAATATTTTATCTTAATCAAGGTGGAGTTTATAGCTTTACATTCTCCTAACATTTTAGTATTTTTTTCCCCTAAATTCATAAATGGATGTTATAATTTGTGAGTTAACTACTTACTTATCATGTAATAATTTTCAGATGCCCTGTCTGTCTGGCTGGGTATAATATTCTCTGGCTACCCATGATTTTCCCATCCAAAACACTCTGTTAACACGGCCATTATTCATGTATTTTCTAGCATATACTGTTAGAAGGCCAGCATGATTCTTCTTCCTTTATAGAAGAGTTTTCTGCCTGAATATTCTTAATAGTCTTCTATCTTCGAATTTAAAAAACGAAACAAACAGCAGTAAAATTATGCCTAGGGGTTGCTTCCTTGGTGTTAATTTTTTCTGCTTTTTCACTTACAGCATAAATTATTCAGCTTCATTGTAGTTTGCATTTTACTTCTGTTTCATCTGTTTCAGTTTCTCGCATTATCGATTATCCATCTTTGGGAGCTGGATCTTTGCCATTTGTTTTTCTTACTTATCAACTTCCTTCTCAACATCTATTTGCTCTTTTACTTGGCATTCTGGGAAAAGCATGCCAAGTTTGTTCTTCATATATTTTTTTCAATGTTGATTTTAGTCTTCACTGTTTTTAACGGTATTTTATTTTTGATTCAGTTATGGGGTTGTGGTGCTTTAT
>NW_007729466.1:141492-178666 GCF_000696425.1 Galeopterus variegatus
TTACTTATCAACTTCCTTCTCAACATCTATTTGCTCTTTTACTTGGCATTCTGGGAAAAGCATGCCAAGTTTGTTCTTCATATATTTTTTTCAATGTTGATTTTAGTCTTCACTGTTTTTAACGGTATTTTATTTTTGATTCAGTTATGGGGTTGTGGTGCTTTATTTTTTTTTTCCCTTATGTATGTTAGGAACCATTATAACTCTTTAGATTGTCTTGTCTGTGTGTCTTATTTGAGTTCCCCATGCTGGAAGCAGATTCTACTATGGCCCGGCATATGTGTGGGGGAAGGCAGGGAGCCAGTAAGGAGTGGGGTATTAAGCTAGCTGCCACAGCAGTCAACTAAAGCTAAATCCTGAATGGAAACTCTAGGAAATGGTATAAACACATGCTCCAAATTTTCCCGTCCAAGATGTGATGAGTTTGTGGTATGCATATCACACGCCTGTCAATCACTGGTCAAGGGCTGTCTGCAGGGTATGTTAATTTCCCCTAAGCACCAAGACCATGGACACATTGAGTTCTGGCAGCCTGAAGGCAGACCTTCAAAAATGATGAAGGTGTTGGCTTTTGTAAATCCGGCTGGTGTGCACAGAAATTGTAAGGAGAGACTATAGGCAAAGTATAACTTTTGGGGGCCGGCCCGGTGACGCACTGGAGAGTGCACCACTTGGGAGTGCGGTGGCGCTCCCGCCAAGGGTTTGGATCCCATGTGGAGACTGGTTCCCGCTCACTGGCTGAGCGCGGTGCGGGTGCAACACCGAGGGTTGCCATCCCGTTGCCGGTCCCCGGTACGGGCGTGACACCGAGGGTTGCGATCCTGTTACCGGTCAGTAAAAAAGATAAAAAAGGAAAAAAAAAAAGTATAACTTTTGGCTACAACAGATAAGAAAAACAGAACTAGATGCTGCCCTGAAACGGCTGTAATAGCCAGGATGTGAAGTGATTAAGTAACAAAGGTTTTGCACTCTGAAGCCTGGATTAAAAAAGGAAAAAAAAAAAGTATAACTTTTGGCTACAACAGATAAGAAAAACAGAACTAGATGCTGCCCTGAAACAGCTGTAATAGCCAGGATGTGAAGTGATTAAGTAACAAAGGTTTTGCACTCTGAAGCCTGGATTTAAATTCAGTTTACTTCTGCCACTTCTTGGTTGTGTCTCTTTTACATCCATAGGACCTCCTTTTTCCAACATGTAAATTAGGTATAGGAGAAGAGTGGTTTTGAGGATCAAATAAGGTAGTGCCTGGTATTTAATAAGTGCTCGTATATACAGGTTTAAAAAACCAACTGTGAATTTACCTTTGAATGCTGCTTTAGCCATATCCCTTAATTTTATGATGTAGTGTTTTTTGTGATGTTCTAAATAATGTGTGTGTGTGTGCGTGTGCGTGTGCGTGTGTGTGCTCCTTATCTCACTTCAAGCCATCCTAAAGAGCTGTCCAGCTGTCGGCTCCTAAAAGAAAAAAAAAGTCTGAAACAAGGCCTTGCAGTTGATTTGTGTTCTGATGTTTAAAAGTGATTTTCTCTTAAACATAAATCCTCTTCTATCCCAGAGTAACTCTGTGAGGTTCCATAGATGGAGAAAATTATGCTTAAAGAGATTAAGCAGTTTATCCAAGATCACACAGGAGGAAGTAACAGAGCCAGAACTAGAGCCCAGGTCCCTCTGGATACTGTATCAGTGCTTCTCACAGCCCCATGCTCCCTTTGAGTGGTAGACAGAATGATGGCTTCCAAAGATGTCCATGTTCTAATCCCTTGAACATGTGAATATGTCATTGTATATGGCAAAAAGGACTTTGCAGATGTGATCAAGGATTTTGAGATGGGGATGTAACCCTGGATTATCCAAGTAGGCCCAATGTAATCCCAAGTGTCCTTATAAGAGGAAGGCAGGAGGGTCAGAGTCAGGGAAGGAAATATGACAATGGAAGCAGGTGTGTATGTGTGTGTCATGCTGCTGTCTTTGAAAGGGAGGAAGGGGAAACCATAAGCCAAGGAATGCAGGGGGCTCTAGAAGCTGGAAAAGGTAAGGAAACTGATTCTCCCCTACAGCCTGCAGAAAGCACCAGCCCTGTCCACATCTTGGTTTTATCCCTGTAAGACCCATTTTGGACTTGTGACCTGGGAATTGAAAGATAATAAACTGATGTTGTTTTTAAGTCACTAAGTTTGTGGTGATTTGTTACAGCAGCCATAGGAAACTGATACACTTTGTAATAGTTAACAGATATGTGTGTGCTTTAGGCATTTACAAATTGTTCATTTGTTTTTCATGCAAGGAACAGTGCTAGGAAGGACACGTAGAGATGAAGGAAGTCTCATGGGACAAAGTCAGAGCCTGGGAGCAAAACCACAGATACTTAGGAGCCTTTGTCTGGGGGTTAAAATAGAGGCAAGCTTAGGGTATTCCAGAAGTGTACCAAGAAGATTCAGAATAAGATTCCTGTCTAAGGTGCAATTGGAGCAGATCTGTTTAAGAATGACTATTCTCTGGACAGAGATGGGCAAAGACTGCCCTGGGCAGAGGGAACTGCATATGCAAAGTTGTGGAGTTAGGGGTGTGCGTGGTGGGTCAGGGAGTGGCAGGAGCAGCCTCATGTTTGGGGGATGAGGACAACTGTGGCATAAGTGCCTTTCTTCTATCTCCACCACCCCATGGTTCTCCCAACAATTGCTGGCCTCTCCAATACTCAACATGGCACCGTGGGTTTGCCTCAGGTGCTATGGGATCTGGATCCCCTCAGCAGAGAAAGGGAAGGAGGTTAGCATCTGCTGGCAGTTCGCTGGCTCCAGAGGTGCCATCAATCTGCTGATTCATAAGCAGTGAACGTCAATAAAAATAATCAAAGGAAACCAGCAGCCCATAAACAATATTAACTCCAGGACTGGTAGGATACAAGGGGCTGGAGCACATTGGAGAGATGCACATTTGGATACTTGGACAAAGCCCCAACACAAAATGTGTTTTCTGTATTGGTAACAGATGCTGATAAAACGATCAAGACTGTAATAGTTTAATTTTATATTTTGAGGGGAAGACCCTGTTCTTTCCCCTTTTTTTGATGCATCTTGTCACGGAGATGTTTCTTCTCTCTAGAGCCCTCCTGGGCATTTTTAGCTTCCTCGGGTGATCTCTGGACCTCACATCTGGTCTTTGGTCTGACCGTGCTCATACCTTCCATTCCTTGACACCAGAATTCAGATTTCCTTCCACCCTGCCAATGGGAATAAAATTCAAATAGCAAACACTCTGCCATCCAGTTCATGTATAAAATCTGGGCTGATTTGTTTTGAACTGTATTATGGAACAAGCTTCTGTCAATATTGTGAAAACATAACCAAGATACTGACTTATTATGTTTAGGTTTTTTTAAGCATCCCATAATGGGTTTAATTAACCAAGTTAACTAATAGTGGCTTCCAACTCTCCCCTTCATCTTGGGCAGTGTGGACAGGGCCCAACATTCAAAGGTGGTATAAACTGGACGATCTATGCTTATCTAGTCCCTGGCATGTTAGTGAATTATCTCACTTCATTGTTTATATTTTATATATATGGCATGTCCTATGGCAAAGCACATTTTAAGCACTTACAGATATTAACTCATTTAATCTTCGTAACAATCCAACATGGCAGGTGCTAATATCATCCTCATTTTAGTGATGAAGAAACTGAGGCACAGAGAGGTTAATTCCCGAAGGTCTGTAGCTAGTAAGCAGCAGAACTAGGATTCTAACACACACAGTCTGGTTTTGTCCCAACGCTGCCTCCTCAGTAGTGAGAAGGTCTGGTCATTCTGCCGTGCCCCCCTGACTGCTTGTCTCTGCATTGGGTTCAAAGGCACATCTCTCATGCCCCAGAGTCTTCTGGCTGTACTAAACCTAGCCACAGACCCAGGCTGGCCTTGTCCCTTGCTCTGTCAGAGAGCTGGATTCTGTTTGCCTGGTCTTGGCCTTTGCAGCACTGGAAGGCCAGGAGTGACAGGGGGAAGTGGCTACCCCACCCCCATCCTCCTTACTTGCCAAGAGCCACTAGGCCCTGAGCCAGCCACATGGTGGGAAGAGCTCCAACACCCTGGGCCTGCCACCACCCACAGATGTGCCTGCTCCAGCAACAGAGCCAGGCCTTTTCTTGGAAACTGACAAGGGGGTGCCAGTGGAGAAAGAGATAAATCCTCCTGCTGTATCCACTGTGATTGCCACCTACCCCTCATTACAACCCCAGAGATTAGGACAAACATGTCCATGCTCTCCCAACAACCCTTTTGAAGGCCCATCATAATCTCTGGGGCCTAAGGAGTGTGCTAATCTCCAGGGCTAGTGGTTATTCCCCAGTACTCCAGACCAGGCTCCTGCAGGATTAGCCTCTCTGGCTGTGCTTTGGTTCAAGTAGATCCCCACCCTGAGTCTGTGTCCCACACAAGAGCAATGTGATTTTTTGAGTTCACCGTGGTACCCGAGCAATTCTTTTTTGCTTCTTGTTCATTCAGCCAACAGGCACAGAGAAGCCAGGCCCTGCACAAAGCACGGGGGAATCCAGACAGATAAACCAGAGCTCCTGCTTCATCCAGCTCATGATATCCTGGGAGAAGCAGATAAATGAGCAATTACACCTAGGAGGGAGAAGTGCGCTGATAGTAGTAAACAAAATGGGAGGGCCAGGGTGGACGACTCCAGCATGGACAAGAGTTATCAGAGAAGGTCTTTCAGGACCTGACTCCTGCACTGGGTCCTAACGGATGGAGGAGGTTACCTGTGCAGAAGAAGGAGAGACTGTTAAGGTGGGGGGAACAGCATATGCAAAGCTATGAGCAAGGGAGAAAACATTTCTGAGTGTTGCCTAACATGGAACTGATCATAGGGCCCGTCAAATCAAGTGGATGCTCTTGTGTGAGGAAGTGATGTGTGGTGCTGCAGCAGCTACCTGTGACCATGAGGCTATGAGCCTGAGGATTAGAGTCAACACCTTTGGGATGTTTGATAACGTTTTAAAGTTTTTTTTTTTTTTTTTTTTTTTGGGGGGGGGTTACTTTTGGATAAAAGAATATTAACTGATACAGCTATGATAAGTAATTTGGTTCTTATGGGCAATGAGAAGACATAAAATGTTGGTTTAAGCCGTTCATTGTCTCTAGACATGGTTATGCCCATGATGGATGTATCTGTGTGTGTGTATGTGTGCATATACACATGAGTTTGTCTGTGTGTGTTTCCAACATTACACACTCCAGTCGTGTTCCCACTTTATCAGTCTACATGGAGGAATAGACACAGACACATCTCCATCCCACACCACCTCCCCAGCACCCGACCTTGAGAATAGTCCCCTCCATAACAAGCCACACATGCAAATGTTCACAAGGAGGATGCCAGCTCTCTTCACACCCACCCTGCAGCTTTGGAAAACTTTTAAAGTTCATCATTATTTATAAAGTTAATACTTATAATGAAAAGGTTTCTCTTTGATGTTGGAGTGTTTCCGAAGCCTTGGTGACCTATATTGCCGATGTACTCTGTGTACGAGGTGAGGCAGGGACTGGCTGGGGAATTACCCGTGTTTAATGAACACTAAAATTAGAATTTGACTGAAATCCACAGAAATGGCTCGACAGCAAGTTCGAGATGCCCCTGGGGAGCTGTGGGCAGCTCAAATTTACCCACAGGCGTTTTTGAAAATGTTTTTTTTTTTTTTTTTTTTTGAATCAGCACAGTTGGCTCTTTTGAGCTGAGAATGCTGCTTGTACTCAGAGGCCTCTCTCCCCTCCCCCAGCCCCTGACACTGATGCTCTGGGGACAGCAAAGCACCTCCGTGGGCCTTTGTCATATTGGTCATGCCCTGGTGAGCACGGAGTATAGCTTGGCAATGGCTCCTTTCCCTGTTGCAGGACCACACTCCTCATGGAAAGTTCTAAGAAAAATCATAGCATCAAGAGTAGCCCAATCATTGATTAAAAAGGACCCTGGATATTGTCTTGTTTGGTGTCCCCCCAAAAGGGGGCCTTGGGTGAATTTTGATGGTATAAAACACACCAGAAATTCGACATTTTACTGAGCAATATGAGAGCAGGGGCTCCAAGTGAATAAAGGAGATCAGTTTGGTCAACATTTCTCCAAATCCAGGAACCATATAGACAAAAAAAAACCAAAAAAAAAAAAAAAAAAATTAAAAATTGATGACAAGGGACAAGTCTGGAGGTATAGCTTTCGTACAGCTGTCTCATCTCACAGAGGCCCAAGCAGCCAGGAATCAGGGGCAGAACCCAATTTAGAAGGCAAATCTGTTGGTGCCTTGGCCAGTGCAGTTACGCTGGGGCCCCTCACCCCAGCTGGTACACTAATGCTGTAAGGGGTGGCACTGGAATTATTGGAGAGCATTTGTATACACTTGAGTAATTGTAAAACTTTGTGTTAGTTCTAAGTCATAAAAACATTTATTAAAATGCTTGTGCTAACAAATAGAAAAAGTATATATATTAAAATGTAAGTAATCACTCCCAGCTCTTCTCTACTCTAACCACTAGGGAAGCATTGCTAACATTTCATTATATGGTGTTCTATGGCTTTTTCTATTCTTATATAAACATGCAAGTATATGCACATATAGGCATATATGTCTATATATTTTTAATGAGATGTACTCTTTACCCAGCATTTTGATTTTTTGCTTAATGGTACGTCAAAAGTAGCTTTCCTTATGTGTATGCATCATCTAATTCTTCTTAATAGTTTTATAATATTCTATAATATGGATTTATCAAAAAATACTCATCATTTCTTATTGATCCACTCACTTTTTCAAAATATATCTCCATGTAACTTCCTTTTCTCCCTATTTTCAAACTTGAGAGGTATGAGAGTCACCTGGAGATCTGATTAAAACACAGATTCCTGGGCCCCACCTTCAGCAGTTCTGATGCAGTAGGTCTAGGTAGGGCCTGGGAAGGTGCATTTCTAAAGGTCCTGGTTGCAATATGATGCTGCTGAGCTGTAAACTAGGCTTTGAGTAGCTCTTCCCCCATCCAAACTCAATCTGCTTTTGGTGTGATGGGAGAATTTGTCTCTTTACTCACTGGCCTTACCACCACCTCTCAGTCCAGCCTCTGATCTCTGCATGGTGCAGCTGGAATGGGCTTATGGAAACAAAGCTCACTGAACTCATCCCTGCTGGCTGCTGAAAACCCTTCAGTGTCATCTCTTGCTCAGGGGATGGTCTAGTAGGCCCTACCCTCTCTTGCTCTCCTCTCCTCTCAAGGCACACCCTCCTCAGCTCTCTTCCCTTGAGTCTCAATAACCTTTCTTGGGTTCCTCTTCCTTGCCATGTTACCTCCCCAGCCCCAGGGCCTTTGCACTTGCAGTACCTGTTTCCTCGAGTGTCTTCCCTCCTGTCCTCTCCCAGAACAGTGCCTTGCACATAGAATACACTCAGAAAATAACTTTGGAGTGAATGACTGAATGAATAAGGAAGACCTAACCATCTTTGTAGACTTCACAAACTCAAAATGCTTTGATGGTCTTTTTGGGGAGCCAAAGTGTGCAAGCACTACCTACTTGATATGTCCATGTTCTCCAAGGTCAAATCGAGACCCCCTGTGCTTTCCAGGAGGAGAGGTAGAATGGTACTACTCTCAGCTGCCCTCCACAGTGTAATATTAAGTATTTCCAGAGATAAAACCTTCAACAGCACAGTGCCTGTCCTTGAATCCAGACCACATGCTGCTGGAGGCCTTGCTGGGCGCAGCCAGGGAGCATCGGTCCATGTGGACTGAGCCACAGCCGTTGCAGAAACAGCTCCTGTGTGTGCCTGGTTTCTGCATCAACAGCCCCCCTTCCTGTGCCTCTCGCCCACCCCTCTGCTCTATCTGTCTTAAGCACACCCTCCGGCTCCTTCGTAATCCATTTTTGCCTTCTGGACACTAAAACTTGCTGTAGGAAATATTTCCCATGTACAACCATATCATAACCCATTTAAAATGTTTGAATGATTCTGTATCCCACTGAAGAATAAACTGGGGCCCACCCTTCAGATTCCAACTAAAAAAAAGATCATTCCTCAAGGAAATCACCTCTGACCCTGAAAACCAGTTTGGTCTCTCTCCCTGTTATACTAAGGCACTTTCAGAAAGTTCATGGAAAGATTTGTATTGTCTTTTAATTCCACTTTTTTCATGAACATTTTGAAGTGCCCTCGTATACCCTTAAAGCATATATGTGTTTCTCCCCTACTGCACTGCAAACTATTTTAGGGGAAAAAAGGATTATTATTGTTATTTTTTGCTTGTCTGTTTTTTCCTCTGCTGTATTTTCAATGCCTTGCCCAGTCCCTGGCACATAGTAGATGCTCATTAAACATATGTTGGCTGCAAGCCTGAATGAATAAATGAATGAATGAATGAACGGATGAACTCATTATTCACCCATCCTTCCTTTTCCAGTCTCCTTTCTCTCTGGCTCTTCAAATATACTCTAAGTCCCAGATATACAAAGTCACATTCCCTAGATGACACCAAGCTCTTTCAAAAGTCTCTGCCTTTTCATGGAATTCTCCATCCTCCTGAAATTTCCATTCCCTTTCTAAGCCTCAAAAAACACCTCCCTATTCCTAAGGCCTAGTGCCATTGTCACGGGTTCTGGGGGTGGCTTTCCAAGTGCACACAGGTAGAGTTTGTCCCTCGCTGCACCAAATCTGGCTCCTAACAGCTGCAAGCCCCACACTGAACTTGAATTATAGTCATCTTCTACTTAACACCAATAATGCATTTTCAAACCTCAGACACTGCTAGAACTTATTAACCAGGGGCCTGTATTCTGTTATCTTAAACAGGAAAAATTAGATGGCATTATTTATCAACCCCAAACACTTAACACATTTCTTAAATCATAAGTAAGACGAGGAAAAACAGCTAGATATATAACAAGCTATCACATTAGAATGCAAAATGTTTAAAACTTAGCATGCTGAACACCACACAGTGTGGATGTCATCAGTCAGCTGCCTTTTCAGCAGTGACGCTGCACAAGCCACGAGGAAAAACAGCTAGATATATAACAAGCTATCACATTAGAATGCAAAATGTTTAAAACTTAGCATGCTGAATACCACACAGTGTGGATGTCATCAGTCAGCTGCCTTTTCAGCAGTGACGCTGCACAAGCCACGTATGAGACACGAGTCTCGTTTGTTGACCCCTTAAAATACATGTCATTCTGATGTTCTCCTGCTGGTATTTGGAAGGTCACTCAATCCTGTATTTGCACAGTCTTGCAAAATATATTGTACTGAGTATTGGAGATGTAGATATATATTTTCCTTTATAAACACTGATGGAATAATGTTGTAATGGGAAATATTTGCATCCTGTGAATTTGTGTATTGAAAATCAAAGGTGTTCTGCTAGAAAAATAGTAACTGCGGAGATCTTCTCCCTTAAAAAACACCACATATTTTCCCAAACCCAGCCAGTCAATGACACCATGATTCACAGGCTCCTCCCCCAGAGATTCAGGTTCAGTAGGTCTGGGGACCTGGGGATAGGGTCCAGGAATTGATCCCAAGCTGTTTCACAGGAACAACCAGTTTGAGAGTCACTGGTTTCCCACCAGCTAGCTCATAGGTTTCTCAACGACAGGCATACTTGGGTTTCTGCATGCCCATGTGTCTGGAATGGAGTAGTGGTATGACTGGGTTGATTGGTACTGAGGTTGTGTATACAGCAGGCCTGCCATAGTGCTTATCCGGAAGTGTTTGTGTTCAGTAAGTCTTTTGAAGGCTGCCCTTCCTGTGCCTACTGCAGGGCCATGCCTGTGAGTGTAATGAGTCATTTGAGGGTATTTCTCAATTAGAAACCTGGAGTAGTGTTTTGTGCAAGGAAGCACTCCCTTTGTCTTCCTGACTCAGGCAGGTTTGGTGGTTTTACAAGACTAAGAGTTTCTTGAAGCGTTCGAGAGCCCTGACTGAAGCCCAGTCCTTGTTATAATCATTATTGTCATCTGGTTCTCATATTCTTCTGTTCACCCTGGGGCCAGGTCAAGCTGCCCTTTCCTAAGCTCTCACCTCCAATAGAGCTTCCTGCCCTTGACCTTGGGGTAGGTCAGATTGCTCTTCACTTCGCCTTTCCAGCCACTTCAGGGTTGCCTCTGGGGCTCTCACCTTTCATTTTATTCTCACTAAATCCTTCTAGGGCTTCTATTTTTATGCTTTTGTTTGAGGTGTCCAGGCTGTTTAAGAAGAGGCCTTTGGTATGGCAGTAGCTCTTCTCGCAGGGACGAGACTGTTGTCCCCATGAGGCCTCCTGGTAGCATTTACCTGGACAGGGGGGACATTTCTCCTTCATTCCTCCTCCTATTCCTGCCACGAACACAGCAATGTAGACACAATGTTTATTAAGCAGAGAAGAGGGGAAAAAAGATGATTTGTATATTTCTGAAGTCACCTGCTTCTTCTGCACTGGTCACTTTCTCCTTTCATCGGTAGCTCTCTTTTTTTAGCAATCATTATTTTCTGCCTTATATCCATAATTCACTTTTTCCCCCCTATTCTGCCCCTGCAGTAACACTTTTAACCTCTTTGAGGTCAGGAGTTTGTCTCATTTGTCTCTTTGTAGCACCCAGGGCACCCGGCAACCGAGGGCTTGGTGAGTGGCTGCTTGCTGAATGAAATGTTATCCTCGGATCTCTAAAGACATGGCCATTGATGCATAGCAAATTCTTAAAAATAATAAACAAAACTGCAGTGGTTTTCTTTTCGAAAATGTCTCCATGTTGCTTATTGACAATTAGATCTAAACAACCTGAGCAGCACGGCTTGCTCTCACGTCCAGAAGAGAGGTTGCTGAATGTGTCAGGACCCTGCCGGGTACTGGACCCATCTCTGTGGCGATGCTGCCTCACCTCGCCTTCCTCCTGAGGCATGGAGGAGCCCATTGAGTGGAATCCTGATCACAGAGGAGATCCTGCAATGCCAGTCGGGCTAAATCCACACTGAGCAATCACCTGCATGGGTGTCAGCAGCCCAGTCTCGCTTCTGTTTTTTTTTAACAACCCTTGGACATCCTAAGCTTCAGCACTTCCTTCTGCTAATCTTTCAGATCAATCTCAGCTTCGATGTCACCTTCTCTGAGAAGCCTATCCTGACTTCCTCACTGAGCATTACCATGTTCCCTGCCCCTTGGGACAGGATAACTGGGTTGCCACGATACCATCCTTCCCCCTTCTCAGTGTCATTACCCAGTGTGGTGGACATGGAGCTGCAGTGCTAAAACTCCCTTCAATAAAGGACTAGATGCCCAGGGGTAGGAAGTGCAGATGGCACGGGGTGGGCTTCCTGTTGGTCTCCCTCAGCTGCAGGGAGCCTTCTGAGCCAGGCAGCCTCTTCCAGTGACTGAGCGAGGCGGATGTGAAGAGCCTGCCACTTCAGCCCGGTTCAGGACAGCTCTGACAGGTGAGGGGGTGGCACCAGAGTGCCACTCAGGGTGGGAGGAGGCTTTGTCCAGCTCGAGCCACCCCCTCCCGCTTCCCCCTCCTCCCAGTCCTGTTCCTTCTCATCCTTTCACAGCTGTTGGACCCTAACGAACATCTTGTACATCCAATTCCGTCTCAGCAATTGTTTCTACAAAGCCCTAGAAATGATGACACCTGGTTACTTGTCTACTGACTTGGTGAGCACCTGGAAGAGTCTCATCCAGTATTGTATCCTAAGCAACTGTTACACACCTGAGAGAAAATACATGTTGATGGATCTATTGAAGGAGGGAACGTGGTTGACTCTCAGGGAGGCTCACCTGCTGGTTTTCCCCCCAACCTCAGGTCAGATGCCCCTCTCTGCCCGTCACCCCTGTAACCTGAGCCCTGTCAGTCCCTCTCCCGGTGGAGAACTGCACGATAATTGTGTCTCTTCCCCTTTGTTCTCCATCCTTGCCCGTCTCTGGGAGGGCTGGGCAGGTGTGCTAAGCAGCCCACAACAGACAACCCCTTTTATTCCTTTTGACGGCCTCAGGGAAGTTTGATGGGGATATTTCCATAATCGATGAGGGAGCCCTGTCACCCCAAACATGGAGTCTTTAAAGAGAATAGGTTTATGCAAATTAGATATTGATGGAGTAATGATTAATTGGCCCTGAACCTTTGTTAATATGCAATTGTAGTAACAGAGATACATTTATAATTATTTTGCTTAATTGTTCAAACAAGCACTCAGGACTTAATTGCATAGAGTAATTGAAGAGCCTTGGTACTAGGATTATTTCTTTCCAGAGAAAAATCAGACTTATTTAACTAGTTGGATTCCTGTGCTGAGGGTTGTAGGTGAAGTTTGGTTCTTTTTTTTTTTTATTTATTTTTTTATTTATTTTTTTTATTTTGTCAATATACACTGTATATGATTATTATGGCCCGTCACCGACACCTCCCTCCGTCCTCCCTCTCTCCCCTCCCCTGAAGTTTGGTTCTTTGAGGTCCTTTATGTCTGCAAGTGAGAAGGTACAGTCATACAGTCTCTGTTCTTCCTGCGTTTTCAGAGGGTTAAGGATATGGGTTTTGAATTTGGTAAGATAAAGATTCCACTTTGCCACTTCAATAGCTGTGTGATTTTGGACAAGTTATTTAGCTTCTTTGAGCTACAGTTTCCTAATCTATAAAATGAGAGGAATAAAAATTATGCAAGGGTGGTAAAAATGAATGAGGCAGTTCATGTGATGCTAGTCACATGAGAATGGGTATGATGATGGTCACATCACTGCTTGGCAGAGGCAAGACAAGGGAGGACAAGCACAGGTGTCCAACGCCAGTGAGCTCCTGTGTGGGGAGCATGTAAGGGGGAAGGGCATAAATGCCTGACTTAGAGAGTTTATTTAAAAACACAGAAATTGGAGCAGATTGGAGGAACATGTGTAGGTTGTTACTGAAATGCAAAAGGTGATGATGGGGCTTTGCAGAGTAGTTCTGCAGAGTAGTTGGGCTTGCCACCTTATAGTGACCCAATTCTGAAGGGTATTACTATAAATTCCAATTTTCTCTTATTTACCTGTGTTCAAATTCTAAAATCTCTCACCCCTGCCAAACACACACAAACCACTATAAATATTGTGATGGGGAGGAGGAAATTGGTGGTGTGGTAAGGAGGCAGTTCTTTGCAATGGTCCCTTGCTTTCTGAAAGTGGACACTCCCCAGCCATGCAGGGCAAGAGGTTGCAAGATGAGCTGGTCAAGGGTGAGAAAGGCCACAGCAGCATTTGAATCCCAGGCCCAGAGAGGGGAGAGAGTTTGTTGTGGTATTCAGAGCATTTGTTCTGGAGCCAGTCACATGTAGTTGCAGTTCCAGCTTTTCCTCTTCTAAGTCTATGACCTTAGACAGGATATGTAAGCAATTTGACTCAGTTTCCTCAGTAGTATTGAGCCTCATAGATGATATTAGTTTGGACCTCATCAAGGTGAAGCGAGGCATTAATGAAGTCATACAAGTAAAGTATTTTGCACCATGCCTGACCACCGTGAGTATTCAAAGACACATGGAGATTAAGAGTTCTGTCTTCAGGCAGTTTTAGGGGTGCCACAAGTGCCGTCACTCTTGCCCACAATCACCCCTCAAGTTCAACCATCAACAGAGGGACCTAGTGAGAAAAATGCATGGCCAAGTTCTGTGGAGTCTTTGTTTCCCTGATCTCCGGGCAGATAGGTCACTTTCCATAGGTGGATAGCTATGATTCTATTGGCTGGGACCCTTCTCTCCACATGGCTGATCATGGTGCTTTTATTTAATCACCTCCAGATGAAATCTCAGAACAGAAAGAGACTGGGCACAGGGACATTCTCTTTATGGTAGGTGGGCCATTGGAGACATTAGCTCATTGTGTAGGTTATGACAAATGCTATGCAATGAATAATTCTTATGCATTAAGAAGTGAGTGGGTCCTCTCACCCTGTCGGCATGGCTCTCAATGAAGAAAGATGTTGAGGCTGTTCTACACAACTGTAGACCTTCACGGGGTCACCATGTTCAATCTGGGTAGTTTTATTATCTCCATTTCACAGAGAAGCAAGCCAAGGTACATAGAAAATGAGTGTAATTTTCACTGATGAGGCAAAATTCTCTATTTTCCTGATACACTGGGGAGTTCCTTTTCTTGAAACATTCTATAAGTGAAGCTTAGAACTTTGCTATCAAAGCTCCACTGAAGGCTTTTGTCCCTCTGAAAATAATAATCTAGGTGATGGGGTAGGGATGTGTGCAAACCCTCCTTGGAGCTATTCCAAGCAATAGCCACTCGCAGTCAATTGGTCTTGTCACTGTAGAGTTGGATGCTTAGGGCTACCTGTGTGCTGGGAGCTGAATTTATGCACAGAATTCCCCACTTACCCAGACATTTACTGTCTCTGAGTGTTGGTTACTTCATCTTAAAGGTGATCAGCATGGTACCTGTCTCGTCAGGATGGAGTGAGAATAAATGTATGAAGGCACATACAGGATTTAGCACATAGGCTGATGCAATGCAATGGCATAATAAATAATGATGCTGCTATCTGTAATTGTTACTGTTGTCTTATTTTGAGAGCAGAGAGGAAAGGTAGCTGAGAAAGCAGGGTGACTGGGAACAGGAGAAAGAGTGATCAGCACGGCTGGGGAGACCCCAGGCTCTTTCTTCAAGGATCTGCAGGTCTGTTGCTCTATGAAGCGTCTACTCTGCTCTAACATGAAAGTGAAGGTGCATCCTGGTTAACCCTGCATTTTAGTTAATCGCTGTTTCACATCCCATAAGGCAAGGCTTCAATTTTGAAAGGTTGCAAAGGAAATACTATGCCACAATGATCGTCATGTTCCTCACCCACTACCTGGTGCAAAGAAAATACTCTGTGGGGATGCACATATGGCATGAGTAAATGAGCAAGTTAATGAATTCATGACCCTGGGATTATATTGCTTACCAACGTTTCACTCTGAGCTTCATTCCTCTCCTCTCCTCACCTCTCCTCCTTCTCTACTCTCTTCCCTTCCTTACCACCCCCGTTTCCCCTCCTCTCCGTCACTCTCCCCTCCCCTTCACTTCTGTGTCTCTCTCATGGGAGTGTAGAGAACAGGCATCCTTATCCGAATCTCACTACCCCACTGAGTGCTCTCTGGGACTGAGTTGAGTGAAACGTTAGCTCAAAGTCCAGGACACGGTCAAGTGCTTGCTCAAGGATGTTGGCCAACAGCTCCCAACTTCTCTTCTTCCGTTCCATTTTCTCCATCAGGTGCAGATGCTTCTTGACCTATTCAAACGCAGGAAAGAAGCGATCACCTATTTCATGAGTGTGATCCCCTCTCCCTCCTGTATTCTTATTGTTCCCTTATTTCTGCACTCCACCCGCCACCAGCCTGTTCCATCTAGACCAGGTAATATTTCTCCTCAACATTGCCATATTTCAGGAAATGAACAAATCCCCAAATAAGCAGCCACAACTGCTTGAGTTAATTGGCTCCTTGTCTTTCCCTGGCAGCTCTACCATCTCGTGGCCTTTATCAGCTTTGATGCTGCCAGGCTGCACCGAGGAGGCCAAATGCATGATTACATTTCTTAAAACACTGCCCTGACTACTTTGCCAGCTGCAGACTCAGATAATCCCCGCCTGCCTCAACCCCCTCTTGAGACATGGAGTCTGGCCCAGACCCACTCACTCTTAGCATCCTCTCCTGACACCCGAGGTTCCATCTCACTGACTGTCCCTCAGGCTTTCTAGAGCAGGGAATTTAGGAGCCTTTATAACCCCATGCCTCTCAACTCATCTTTATTAATTTCACTCTTTTCCCACCTGACGAGGATAAGACTAGGAAGCAAAGGATTGCTTCTTATGACAGATACAACCCAGGCATTTCATACATAGCAGGGATTCTTAGTGTCATTCCCCACACAGAAGGATTGGCTCTTTTCTCATTCATTACAGAGATTCACTATAAAAGCAAATTTTCAATTGAGGAACTAATCCTTGGGGACAAGGTATGTAGGATATTGGTATCCGTGGTCTGTAGTGGGGTTAGTAGTATGATATATTAATTGGGACTCTTTGGTTTGAAGAACACACATTTTCTCAACTTAATCTAATTTAAACCAAAAAGGGAGTTTATTAGCTAATGAGACAGAAAAGTCCAGGGTTTATGACTTCAGGCATGGCTGGATCCAGTGACTCCAACAATGATGTTAAGGCCCTTCTCTCTGCTCTGCTTTCCTTGATCTTGGCCCCTTTTCCATAAAGGCAGTAATTCCAGTTTCTCAGCTACCACAGGAGAACACTACATTGTTTTTCTCTATAGTTCAAAATTTTTTAATCCCCCAATTGAATCTCAACTTTGCATGGTTGACATGCTGCCTGGCCAGACCTGCATCATGGGTTTATGTGGGAACCGCATGTGAAGTCAGCTTTGGTGAGAACCACCTGGATGGAGGATACAGATAAGCCTCATGGATGATAGTGACCAAGAGACAGATTTTTTTTTATATTTTGGAAGTTAGGACTTTCTAATAACTTTTTCCTCCATGCACTTTGAGGCTCTGTGATTAAACACATACATATTTATAGTTGATATGTCTCCTTGATAAATTGATCCTTTTAGTTGATTAAGAAATGCCCCTTTCTATCTCTGGAAATACTCTTTTTCTGGTTTGTTTGACATCTCCATAGTGGCAGCAGCTTTCCTGTGCTTACTGATGGCCTGGAATGCCTTTTTGCATCTATTTAATTTTGACCTATCTGTATCTTTATATTTAAGACACAACATTTGTAGGCAGCACATATTTGAGTATTTTTTTTATATCCCTTCCGACAATCTCTGTCTTTTGAATCGGGGTGTTTATTCCATTAGTATTTAATGTAATTATTGATATGATTGAAGTTAGAACCTCTAGTTTACATTTACTGTTTGTTTTCTGTTTGTTTCTTTTTTTAGTTTTGCTCCTCTTTTCCTTCCATTTTCTACCTTCTTTTGGTTATTTCAATGTACATTAGACTAGAATATATATTAGAATTACATATTAATTTATTTATTGGCTTTTTAGCTAAACCTATTTTAGTGATTTCTCCAGCTACTTAAATATATATTCCTAATATGCACAGTCCACTCAGTGTCAATATTCACTTCAAACAGAATATGGAAAACTTCTACCTGTATGGGTCCATTTACTTCCGCTGTATTCTTTATGTTATGGTCGTTGTAAGTATTACATCTTCATATGTTATAAAGCTCAAAATACAATTTTGTGTTTGCTTTAAGCTAGGAGTTGGCAACCTATGGTCTGCAGGTCAAATCTAATTCAACAACTGTTTTTGTAAATACAGTTTTACTGGAATACAGCGACCCTCAACTGTTTACATATGGCCTATTGCTGCTTTTACATAACAACAATACAATTGAGTACTTGCAACAGAGATCATGTAAAGTTTAAAATATTTACTATGTGGCCTGTTACAGATGAAATGTGCTGACCCCTGCTTAAATCATGTGAATTTAAAAAAAAAATTAAGAGGGAGAACAAGCTTTTTACAGATTCCTAGATATTAACAGCATATGAAGCTCTTCGTTTCTTCATGAAGATCCAGATTTCCATGTGGTATCGTTTCCTACCAGCCTGAAGAACTTTCTTTAGCATGTCTTATAATGCACATCCTATGAAGTCCCTTCTTCCAAGTGTCTATGCCCCTCCAGAATCTGTCTGCAATGACAGGCACTCTCCAATGCCTACAGATATTTGTTTTTATATTTTGTTTAGAATTTTCAGTTGATATCTTTGAGAAGAATCTTTTTGATAGGAGCTACTCTGCTAGGACTGGGAGTGGTAGCTATAAGAGCCTCAGGTTTGGTGAATTCAGTGGGGCTGGAAGAGCCATAGGAAGGAGTGATAGGACAGGATTCTGTATATCTGATCACAGAGGGGGCAGTAGAAGGAGCTGCACTAAATACCATGGGTTTTCTGAGATTGTATAAATATTTTAAAGTGGCTTTGGCAAGGGACACCCATTATTTTTATGAGTTTTACAATTATAGCAAACAATGTTTTTTGTGGGATGCGTATAAACCACACACCATACTAAATCTTTTTGGGTGATTATCTCACTGCATCTTTATGAAAAACCTCCAACATGGATATCATGCCCCATTTCACAGATGAGAAACTTTAAAGTCCAAGGTACGAGTTAGTGTTCGAGGTCACACACTGAGTGTCAGAACCAGCAGTCAGCTCAAGCATCTGATGGTAGAACTCATGCCCTTGACCATCACTGTGATTGGATCTTCCCATGACTCTTCCTACCTTGTATTTTCATTTTCAGGGTATGCTGTCTGTATAGATCGTAGCTCCCAGAATGTACCCATCAGGTCTTTCCTGTCTGGGGCAACCTCCATAGGCCCAGAGCACTGTACTGCCCACAGCGTGTGCCTGATCTTATGTTGGGAGGCAGCGCTGATGTGGAGTGTCTGCAGTAGGGCAGATATTCAAAGTGGAAAAGGAGTTAGAGGATTAGAAGACTGTGGGGAGGTGAATATCAAATCTTAGACCGAGTGAGTCAGGGGTTGGGGAGAAGGAGTGGGCTGGCTTCTGGGCAAGGCGAGATACTGGAGACATAAATGAGAAGGGACAAAGTCATCTGTAAGAGGCAAAGCTGATGGGAAATGGATATCTGTGCCCAAAGAATAAAAGGGACAAGTTTCAGGAGCAATGAGGAGATATAGGCAATCAATATAAATAAATAAATAAATAAAAAGAAAAAAGAAAAAAAGCCTGAATGTGCTGATGTGCTTTTTGAGGGTCCATACCCTCCCCAGCTAAATGCATGGAAATCCCCCCCCCCAACACTCTATAAGTTTCAGCTCCGCGAGTTTGGCCCCTGATAACAGATGCACAATAAATCCTTGTTGAATTAAATTTAAATGTTGAAGGAGCCATTTCCTTAGCCAGGCTTTCCTCTGCTGTCAAGGAAGAATTTATTTAACCAGACCTAGACTTTGGCAAACAGGATTCTACTTTTCTTGGCCTGATCTGTGGCCATGATTTAAGATGCTGATACCTGCTGACTGATGTTGGGAAATAGGTTCTTGGTTGGGGGAGGGGTGCCGCTTAAAGGTTTGGGAAGAAGATAATTTAAAGAAGCTCTGAAAATGATATTTGGTTTACATTCTGGTACCCTCAAAATGCCTCTGGATCCTTGACATATACAAAGCCCTCAAAAGTCATAAATCTTTGAGGGCAGATAGTCATTTTTATTGTAAACATGATGACTTCGGCATCAGCACCATCAACTCCAGATCATCCCTCTGTAAGAGGTAGGGAATATTCATGGAATTGGTGCAACATCTGGTGCCAGTTTTCTTTCTTTGCCCCTGTGGACATTGTCAGTTGCAAGCATCATCTTCAATGTAACATATATTTGCTTTGAGAAGTTTGGTGCCTGGGGCCCACGATTAGCAATCAGAAGAAGCTGGTCTCTGATCATCACCTAATGGTATGTCTTTTCTTCTCCTATTTCATGACCAACAGCAACACATTTCCTTCCCTGAACAGAAAAGATGCTTTTCTTTTCCACACATCCAGAGCTAAGATGGAGTGTCCATGCCAAGCCTTAATGATCACCTGTTTCTCAAGAAGACAGCTACAGCGGCTGGAATGAGCCTTGTGATTCAATGAGGTAAGTGTGGAAGGAGACGTTTTAATTTTAGTGGACGAGTGCTGTGCAGCTGCTGGGAATGCAAGCACTCGATCACCACTCCAGCAAACGCCGGCTCTTGTACCTAATTCTGATGGGTATGAGAGCCAGACCTTCCCTGCCAGGGAGGTGTCTGTGAACCAGCTCCTGCTTCTTTAGCAGGGACCAGGGAGCAGCAGAGGAGAATGAAGCCCCCTTATGCACCCCTGTGGCTCCCTATATCTCTTAGCCACAGGGTAGTGTGGCAAATTGCTCCAGAAGCTGTTAAATTCTTGCAGACCTAGTGCTTGTTCTTAGCTTGGGAGAAGGTCCACCAGCCAGCACACAAGTTGTAACTTTTCTTATTGGTCTCTTGAGCTGGACTTTCAAATCCCTCCAGGTATAATTACCTGAGAAGTAGGCTCTGTCTGCTTAATTACATAGGATTCTCTGCTAACACAAAGTGATTCCTTTGGCAGAAGTGATGTGAAAGATGAAACAGTTTCAAAGATGCCAGACACTTAGGCAAATTGGAGACTTCGTCTTACCTTCTGTCTTAAGTGCTAAAGTTAACAATGGAGTGAGACATTTCCGCTTCATTCATCTTGATACTTTAATGTGGAGTCAAGACAATCTTGTTCTGAGCACAGTCATATGTTACTGTTCAGTTTTACATTAAAATCCCTTTTGGAAAGCGTTTTTCTTCTTTGGGTACTACTTTCTCAGATTTTGTTACTGCATATTTTAAATGAATAGGCAAAACAAAAAAATATTACTGACTTTTAAAATAAAAAATCTATGATCCTACTATATAACTCAATAATTTGACTTTATCTCCACATTCACATGTAATTTACGCAGATAAAACAATATTGAGCCTACTCTTGAATTTTATTTGCACTTCAACACTTTCCCCTGTGGTACTATAAAGGCATTTTAATGATTCCTCAGTATTACATCCTGTGGCTTTGCAATTGTTTATTAAAATTGTTCCCCAATATTGAACATTTATGTTATTTTCAAACATTAGCTTTTAGAGGAAATCTGCATTGAATAAATGCATACATATAATTCTATTTTCTTCTGTTTCTGTTGAATTATATCCTTGGAAAAATGCATAGAAGCAGAATCATTACCATAAGGAATAGGACTATTTTCATAAACCTTGTTACATTGTAATGATTTCCAATGTGATTGTGTCAATTTGCAATGAATGAATGAATGAATGCAGGGGCCACTGAAAACTCACCAGGATTTGGTGTTACAATTTGTAAAATTTAGGTTTCAGGGGCCGGCCCGGTGGTGCACTGCTATAGTGCGCCGCCGAGGGTTTGGATCCCACATACAGACCGGTTCCCGCTCACTGGCTGAGCAAGGCGCGGGAGCAACACCGAGGGTTGCGATCCCGTTGCTGGTCCCGGTCTGGTACGGGGGCGACACTGAGGGTTGCGATCCGTTGCCAGACACAGAAAAAGACAAAAAGGAAAAAAAAAAAAATTTAGGTTTCAGAGAGTACCTCACTGCTACTTAATTTCCATATATTTGGTTTCTTTCCAAGCTTTTGATCTTTCTAGCAAAACAGACCTGGCTATTCCCAAGCTAATCAAAGGCAGAGTGTTTCCTTGGCTTTAAAGCATACACAGTCATTTCTTTAAGTGCTAAGAAATCCTGTAGTGCTGCCTTCCATGAGCCAAACACAGAAGGAGAGAGAATGAGTTATCCTGAAACATGATGTTGTCAGTCTCTATAAAACCCAGAGTTATCTTCCCCAAATGGGGGTGGGGGAACCTGCTTAATTATTTCTTTTCTCACATGTGACACTTCAGCTCTGTTTTCTTTTATTAACCGGGTGGAAAGTTCTCAGTCTTTTTCATAGTGGACCCCTCAGCAGTACTTGACCCTAGGCCACTCACTTCTTGAAACAGTGTCTTCCTTTGGGGTCTGTGAGTTTCCCTCCACTTGTCCATCTGCTCTTTAGGGTCCTTTACTGTCTTTGTTGCTTCTCACCTGGCCATTGGATGTGGAATGTTCCTGGGTCTTAGTCCCAGGTTTGCCTCTCTTCTTCTATGACCCCTTGACAATCTCATCCCTGCCTGAGACCTCCATTACCATCTCTACGCCATGACTCCTAGATTTAAGTCTTTGTCCCAAACCTCTGAGTGCCCGACACGTGGATCCAAATGATGACTAAGTATCTTTATTTGACTGTTTGGAGCATGAGGCTGATTCTGATGTGGTGACTTTCCTCTTCTTTCCAATATTCCAACCCTGGCCCTCTTTTGGAAGTCTTCATCTCAGCACAGGGCACCACTGTTTCTTCATTTGGGCAAACCAGGAACTGAGCTGCACCTGTGATGCTTCTTCCCCAGCTCCCCACATCTGGGTCAGCATCAAGTCCTGTTGACTCCACCTGCTGATGCCTCTCAACTCCATTCGCTTCTCACCATGTCTGTAGCCACCATGTGAGTACACACAAGCTGCTCTTCCCATGTCACTCAACCTCCCCTCTCCCCAGTCTGGTCCATTCTGTTCTCTTCACTGATGCAGAATTCTTCCTTTGCATAGAAACCTCCGTGATTTCACATTACTCACAGGATGAGGACTGAAACTCCTGTCATGGCCCATGAGGCCCCGTGTGATCTCATCCTGCCCTGTTCTCCAGCTTCGTGTCATCCCATGCTTGTACTCAGTCTCTATGCCCCAGCCCTACATGGTTCTTCTTCACACTGCTGACGTGTTCCATGCTCCCTCCTGCCACAGGGCCTTTGCATGTGCCATTCCCCCTGTTTGGCACAGCTCACCTTCCCCTTTGGCTCTAGCTTCTTTCAGGGATCCTGGGGGGCGCTTCTCACTTTACTCCAACTTGATACATGTATTTCCTCAACTGCCATGACTGTCATCGAATGACAGCCGAGTCTTTCCCTATGGATAGACTGAAGGGAGTTGCTTTGTCCAAGGTTATAACTGGTGGATGCTGGGGAATAAAGTCCCAGGTCACCTGCCTTGACCGGGAACATACTGATCAGCTTTCCCAGCTCCAGAGCCCCCCATGGGCTTGGCTGAACCCTTGTTGCCACTTTTCTTCCTGCCTAATTCAGCTTTCCTCATTGAGAGTGCTTGCTGTCACATCCCCTGCACTCAGCTCTACTGTCAATTCCTTTCCTGGGGACCTGAACTACGGCCTCCTATTCACCCTGTAGATCTCAGATCACACTTCACCTCCTCAGGGCACCTTCCCTAACTTGCCTGAAACTGCACATTCATTAGTGTCATTAATTAATGCATTAGGTCATGCATGACTCTCCCACTAAACTTTAAGCTCCTTGAAAGCAGAAAGCTCATCAAATACCCAGCTCTAAGCATAGTGCTTGGCACAAAGAAGGTGCTCATTAAACACAGATGGTTCTTGTTATTCATGGTGGTTATGTCTATTCTATAATGTCACTCAAATACTGAATTAGTGAATACTGAATATTGCTCCTGGAGGAAATACAGGGTTTTGTTCCTGTGAATCTCTGGTTACATTTTTTGTCACCTGATCCAATGCATAACCTTATTTTATGTGTGTTTCTGTTTAAGGACCCCTTATTTAATCTATATAGTTGATTCATTGACATTGAACTCACAGTCAACTGCATTGTAACTTATGCCTGATTGAAGCTTATGCCATCACAGCCTTCTTGTGCTCAGGAGCACTAGACAGCACTTCAACACTGCTCTTGGGGGCTATTTTAACAGCAAAATCGCCAACAAAAAGCATAAAAATGGGGAAACCGTGGCACTGAGCAGACCTTAGGGAGACCTGTTCGCAGTATGAGAGCTGAAACAAGAAGGCAGAGCACTGCCTTCTTTGACCTCAGCTGGGAACATGCTTGTCGGTGACTCAAATTTTCCACCATTCCATGCATGTCTGCAAATGGCCACCAAAATGCTGAGAGTTTTGATTTTGGGCATACAAATAAATTTAGCCAGTAGGCAAATTTGCAAATACAGAACCAGTGAATAATGAGGATCAACTGTATTTATTTAATGAACAAACGTGATAAATCATTTAAAAAGGCCACAAATTATTCCACTCATTCTAGCACAGCTTTTGGTAGTGACCTCTTATACTGACTGTGAACTGGCTGCCCTTAGGGCCAGCTTCGGCCAGTGGGACAGTAGCAAACATAAAGCAAGCAGAGGCTTGGGAGGTGCTTATGCACTGAGGCTTGCTCTCTTGGTGATTTTGGTAACCCAGCAGCCATGACCATGGGAGTGAACCCAGGCCAGCCTACTGGGTGATGACACCTGGGGCCAAGTTTGCCTATCCTGTTGCCCCATCTGAGATCACAACAGCCAGACATGTGCGTGAGGCCACTCCAGATCAACCATCCCAGACCAGCTGGCCCGGATCAGAAAAGCCACCATCAACCCATGGAACCATGAGAAATAAAAAACGTGTAAGACAGATTCCTTTAACCTGCTAAGTTTGGGATGATTGCTACATGTCAATAGATAACTTGTGCCTTCTTGTTGATTACTAATGTGCATACCTGGGGCAACTAGGAAGGGCAGAAGTCTATGTGGGTGTGTAGGTTGGCTCACGGGAATAGTCCTAAGCTTATTTAACCAAGGCTTCTTAACTTAGTAAGTAGAGTCCTGACCTTCTCCACTTCTAGGTAAGGAGGAGGGGGAGAAGCAATTGGTGGGGGAAGAAATTATGCCAGCTGGCCTGGGGAGGATACAGGTATCCCAACTAAAGAGTTCCTTTGGTGGGCATTCTTAAGCCAACTCGATTGTCCATACAGAGTCCTGAGTCCAGCATGGGAGTGAGGCCTAGGACGATGCTGCTTTCCACATTTTTTGCAATGCCTGTCTCATCTATAGACAGACAAATCTCCTTCTAAGGCAGGCTCCTCACTGACACGTTTTCCTCTCATGTTCGTAGTCTTCACGTTTAGATTTCTTAACACCATGCCTAAAAGTACTTTCAAAATCCCCGAATATCATTTATCTCAGGCAGCAGTACATCTTTGGAAGAAAGAAATCTTTGCACCAAAAATCGGAGTACCAATTAAAAGCACAGAGGCCTATGGGGGTAAAAGTAAATTGAATTGGGAATGGTGTGTACGACAAACTTTCCAAAAAACTAAGCACTGGTCTTTCAGTAAGCCAACAAAGTTATTTTTTAAAGCAGGTCCTTTCAACTGCTTTTATTTAATTTATTTTTTTAATGCTTCAGTGACTAAAAATGGCAAAAACATTTTATTTACGTAAAAAGAAATCACTTGTATGCAAAGTTGCAGCTGCTTAGGTATACAAATGAATAAAAGCCCAGGAACATGCTATTTTTTCTTTTCTTTTTTTTTTTTAATATGGAAATCTTGATTCACTCTTCAGTGTTGAATTGAGAATGCGTCATTCAGTGTGCTTTGGAGTTTCAACTGGATTGACGGGAAGAAATGAAATACTAAGAAGACGTCCATATTCTGGCTATATTTCATTAGATGCAGCTTTTGCTCTTGTGCTGTTGAGAATTGTGACTCTCTTGATTAAGCTGGAAAATAAAAAATTGTATTATGTTAATAGCAATAATTAGTAAAATATCTCATACATTGTTGTTTTATAGTATTTGGTCTACTTTTTCCCCATCCCCCATACCTCCATTTAAAAAACAATCACTTCTTTTTACTTAAATTATGTTTAAAAAGAGAAAAATGAAATGGAAATTATTTAGAGAAGATACCAGAATATATTCCATATTTTAATTAACTTGTTTTTGGTGACTTAGAAGAAAAAAAAAAAAAAGAAATCCGTTGTGTATACTGCAGACCAGAATGCTTTTATAAAGAAGCGTAAGTACCCATTTTTCAGAGCACCATCCAGTCTTGTTTATTTTTTTGTCTGAAGCCAATATTAGCAACTCTGGAGGCAACTGTGGTGGGAGATTCAAGACCATAAAATGGCCTGGCACCAAGATGGTATTATGGTCAGACCCATATTTCTGGGTTGAAGAAGAGCTGTTTGTTCTGTGCTCTGATATATAATCTTAGGGGTTCTTAACCAGGGGAGATAGTGCCCCCCCAGGTGACATTTGGCAATGCCTGGAGACATTTTTGATTGTTGCCACTGGAGCAGGGATGTGGGGGTGCTACTGGCATCTAGTGGGTAGAGGCCAGGAATGCTGTTCAGTGTCCCATGATGCACAGAACAGTCCCCATAAATTATCACAAATTCTCTGTCTCAAATGTCAGTTGTGCCAAGGTTGAGAAACTGTAGTCAACTGAGACTGGTTTTGGAATTGCTACTAAGTCTCTCACTTTTAGAAAGCACTTGGACACACTGGGGGTGTTTGTGAAGAGTGGTGTGGGTAACTGATATACCCTCAGTGTGTTTTGTGAATGAGGAAACATAATCACAGAGAAAGTCAGCAGATGACACAGGAGACTAAACTTCCAGGTTCCGTGTGTGGCTTCCACTGGAGGGACGCTGGAGATTTTGCAACAGACATGGTTACAGCAAGAGTTTCAAGGGATGAGCATGGACAAGGCTGTGCCATATAGTGAAAAAGGAATGGGATTTACAGACCAAAGACCTAGGAGAGTCTTTCTTCTGGGCTGTGACCTTGGTCTTAACCTCTCAGAGTCAGTTTTCTTGACTGTGAAATGAGGGCATTTTATTGCATTACCTCTAAGGATCTTTCCATTTGCAAATTCTAAGGCTCTTAATGAGTTCATTAATTTTCTGCCTTGTCTGGAAAGGATTTGAAGCAGCTGATTCTCTGATTTGCATTTCGTTCTCTCAGAGTTGCCTAGCACCTAAGAAGAGTTTCCAACATGCTTGCAACAAATTCTTCCTGAAGCATTTTCTCATTGCATCCTCTCAGCCATGCTGGAAGAGATTGGAGTGTTAGCTCCATCCTACAAGTGAGCAAACTGATAATCAGAGTGCTTGTTCCTAGAGCATATAAGTGGCTGAGAGGCTTGTCTCTGCATGGTGGTTTCAAGCTTGATGCATCCAGCACTCCTCCCTGAACCTGCTGGGAAGCAGAAGTGTCAGATAAGCATTCCTTGCCCCTGTGCACCTGTATGTGACAATTGCTATAAAACACAGTCAGTGCTGAACATGTTCATCCCAGGGAATGGTTGGTCCGGGAGTGAGTCCTCTAATGCTGGAAAGTCAAAAGAGCCATTTGGGGTTAGGCAGTATCATCCCAGTGTCCCTCGCACACAGGCACCAACATGAATTGGCATGCATGAAAGATTAGTCTGAAGGTTGTTTGCAGCAGACTTCATTGGGGAAACCTTCCTCAGGACATGCAGCTGGCATGGTATCGAGTGTCTGTCAAAGGGAGCATTTGACTGCTGCCTGCAGCCTTCAGACCTGACGCCAACATGGGCAGAGACAGTGACGGAGGTGGCCGCAGTGGGCCCTGACAGCCATGCTGCAGAGTTAGACAGCGTGGCGGCGAAGAGCTCATCCCATTCAGGCTGGGAAACAGGATGTGGCAAAGACAGAGCTGGTCTGGGCGCATTTCACTTCCTGGAAATGATTTCTCACGTTCCAGCTAATCCAGCTGAAAACAAGGCCAAGGACGGGGATGGGGCTGGCCTTTTATTCCTGCAGTGAGTTTTTTGTTCCTTTTGCCTTGATTTGCTCAGCAATTCTGCTCTGAGTTGGCATATGTGTAGCTCTGATTGACTGTGGTTTCCTCAAGGGCAAGGGCTGTCATATTTATCTCAGTTTTATCAACAGCTGGCACAGTGCCCGGCATGTATTAGACACTCCCCACTTGAAGTCGCAGAGGGAAGAGACACTGCGATCACCGACGCTTGGTAAGCCTCAGCAGTAGCAGACGCCGTTCTAAGCACATTACGTGGAGTCGTTTATTCAGTCCTCAGAGCTGCCCAGGGAGGTTGGCACGTGGTCACCAACTTACAGATGAGGAAACTAAAGCCCAGAGGGTTAAGGGAACTTCCCAGGGTGTTGGAGTTTAGAGGTGCTGGAGCCAGGATTCGAAACCCAGGGCTCTTGAAAGACAACCAGGGTGTTGTAAGGGGTCACTTGTTTCATAGCCCCTAGAAAGCCATGGTGTCTAACCCCCACCTGGCCAGTTCTGCTTTTGTCCCCTTTCCCTTTCCAAAGTCCCATTTTCATCTCCACTAAGGGGTCACTTGTTTCATAGCCCCTAGAAAGCCATGGTGTCTAACCTCCACCTGGCCAGTTCTGCTTTTGTCCCCTTTCCCTTTCCAAAGTCCCATTTTCATCTCCACTTCATGGCACTCAGAGAACTCCTTGACTCCTCCAGATCCTGACCCACCCCCAGCTGGGAGACAGTGGCGACGGTCAGGGGAGACTGCAGGTGTGTGCCGCTCCCCTCTGATGTACCCACCTCCACACCTTTCCTGGAATTCTCTCCTCCAATTCCAGTCTTCCTCAATGCTGCACATGCCCCTGCACCCCGGGGCCCTCAGCCATCAGTAGCACCCTCTCTTTCTTGCACTCTTAACCTCCCTCGCCAAATCTTTCTTTCAGCACCTGGCCATGTACAGGTCATTCCCATTCCACAAACAAACAAACAAACAAACAAACAAACAAACATAAAACCAGACCGGAGACCTTCCCCTGCTCTGTGTGCGCCTCCTGCGTTTGCTGCCTCTGGAGTCCTCATTAGGAGCCAGGCTTCCAAGAGCGGTCTCACCCACTCTTTCCACTGACTCCTGCTCACTCCGTGCCCCGACAGTCGTTTCTCTTTTCCTCTTACTCACATATTCATTGCTGGTCTCCTTTCGCTAGAATATGTGCTCCAGGGTTAAGGCATTTGTTTTTTTCCCCCAGGCTCTATTTCCAGTGCCTAGAACAGTGCAGGCATTGTAGGCACTCGGTAAATATGTTTTAAAATGGATGCATGATGGACACTATTTAATTAAACTGCTGAGAGCAGGAGGTCTCATTGGCCCTCTGGGTCTTACTTGGGATGGGAAAGTGGTCTTCTCCAGACTGTGGGGAAATTGTAGCACCTGGCGGATGGACTCTTCATCTCCCCAGAACAGCCCCACTTTCTGTCTTTTCCTGCCTTAAATCACCCGCACACATGACTTTTGGCATTGCCTGAGCTCTTAGACCCAATTGTCAATCAATGATACACCAACGCAGCCGAAGGGTGACAACACAATATCTGTTTCCTCTCCTGGCTTCAACTCTGCTTCCACTTAGTTTTGCGCCAGGGGAAACTGGTTGTGAACCAACTTTGGGAATTCAAAGTGTTGTGGGTTGAATTGTGTCCCCCTCCCCTAAAGATATGTTCAAAGCCTAACCCCTGGTCTTCTGTGAATGTGACCTTGTTTGGGAATAGTGTCTTTTGCAGATGTAATAAAGTGAAGATGAGCTCATACTGGATTAGGGTGGGCCTTAATCCAATGACTGGTGTCCTTATAAGAAGAGGGGAAATTTGGACACAGAGATACAGAGACACACAGGGAGAATGCCACGTGACAGCACAGGCAGAGACTGCAGTGATGCGTCTACATGCCAAGGAATGCCAGGGATTGCTGGCCACACCAGAAGCTGGGAGAGAGGCCTGGAGCAGATTGTTCTCTGGAGTCTTCAGAGGGAGCTTTTGAACTCTGGCTTTCCAGACTATGAGAGAATAAATTTTTGTTGTTTTAAGCCACCCTGTTTGTGGCACTTTGTGATGGCAGCCTGAGGATGCTAACACACAAGGCAAACAGTCGCAGGGTGTTTCCATCCCTTCAGCCAGTCCTTGCAGCTCAGGAAATTCGTGACTCAAATAAATCCGGGCACGAACTGGCCAGCTCAGCAATGCCAGACAAAGGGCGTCAGTGCAGCGAGGCAGCTAATTCTTCCCTGCCACCGAGGGAGGGATGTGACAGGACGTGGCTCTGGGAGCTACGGGTCCTACAGTACAGACACGGGGGGGCTTCCTGGTCGGGGGACCCTGGGATGCCTGGGACCCAGGAAACTAGAAGTGGGGACCCAAGCCAGCTCCCAGATTTGGCAAAGTCCTCTGGAAATCATGAGCTGACTCAAGAGATGGCTCCAAAGTGAACCGGAACGTCAGAGTTCTGTGCTTCAGCTGAGGCTAGAAAGTCAGTGCTGACATCTGCTTACTTTGTGTGCTAGATTCTCACAGCCGGTGTGTGTGCGCTTTTGAAGGGGATCCTACTTGTCGTGACTTACTGAATATTCATCTTTTCTCTTAAACTCTAAGTTTTATGAAGAAAATGATTGCTTCTCTCTTTTTCACTGTTGTATATCCAGCACCCAATACAAAGCAGTACTCCAGATTGTACATGTAATTGGGTTGAATTGATCAGAAGTGTTCATTTACAATGATATATCCTTAGGTAATCAAAAAAAGAGTCTAGTTATTGTTTATACATGTGGTTGGTTTGGTACATTAAAAAAAACTTTAAGGAGTCCTTAGGTGCTAAAAAGTGTAGGAAAGACATTATCTAAAAACAAAACAATTCAAAATCCATAGAACTTTACAAAACAAAGAGCAAACCCTAATGTAAACTATGGCTTTTTGTGAATAATAATGTATCTGTACTGGTTCATCAATGGTAACAAATGTGCCACACTAATGCCAGTTGGTACTACTAGGGGGACAGAGGGAGGACAGGACTCACTACACTTCCTGTTCAATTCTTCTGCAAACCTAAAACTGCTCTAAAGACTAAAGTCTGCTAATTAAAAAATAAATCAATACACACAAAAAATCTCCTTTTCTTATTTTCTGAAGACTTGCACCTAGTTTCCAGGAATAATATCAAGACATTTCTAATACCCTGCTATAAAGAGGGGGCATTTGGAATGACTTTGCTCCAGCCCAGACACCACTTGACAACTCCTGTGACATGAGTTTTTACCCATATTCATTCCATAAATTAATTTTTATATGCAGAAGCCCAGGTGCCAAAGGACCAAGATGAACTTGATAACAAATTACATAATTAATGTCCCGAATCTGACTGACATGTACCTTTTGCTTTGATAACCTGTTGTATAATTTCAAGACCTGTTTGACACAGTCTCTTACCTCACTGGTATCCAGTTACTTAAATCTTTATTCCAACTGGAAAACAGTGTTCCGGCCAGCACCATAGTCTATATTTTGATACGTGATCCACCTCTCTGCCACTTAAGGAAAATCTAGACACTTAGTCTGGCAAATGTGATATGAGAAATATGGTGTTGGTAGCATGAGAGTGTTCCCAGGCACCTGCTCCCCAAAAGTCTACGAAAGAGGAAGCTGTGGTTGGAAGGAGTGAGAGTTTGTCTCTTTTGGGGCCATTTTTTAGATTTTTTGAGATGGAAAATCAGGTAATGAGTTGGAGGTAGAAGACTAGAGAGGCAGGGTGGTGGATGAACTTAGGCGTGAAAGTCAGACTGAGCTACATAGAAACATCAGTGGCTGGAGAGAGAGAGAAACAAACAAACAAACAGACAGACAGACAGACAAACAAACCTGAGAAGTCTAGGCAGGAGGGGGAAGCTTTGGGGAGAGTTTTATCAAAGAGAAGTCTCTGGAGAATGTGGAAGGTGAGAACCAGGAGGAGAGGAAGGGAGATTGAAGGAAAGTTTCTGGTCAGTGCTAGATGTCTTTCAAGGGAAATGAGTAAAGCGTTAATTGTTAGCTTTTTTTTTTTAAATGTGTTACTTCTCTGAGACTGAAATGTACATATTGTGTCTCCAGAACCCCTTGAGGGTGTGTGGAAATTTGGGCAGATTTTTTTGTGGGACCCTGTGCCTAAACAATTTGACTATAAAATGTATCATGAAAGTCAGGGGCCATTTGAGGTACAGCGATTTACTGATGAAGATACAGAACAATGGGCAGGGGACATAAATTTGCTTCTTGTCCAGTCGATGCATGTGAAGAGTCCAGGCACCAGCAATTCTGGGGACCACCTCTTGTGTTCTTCATTATCCAGTATGTCATTCCTGGATAATTTCATATCTTCCATCATGAGCAAAAGGTAGCAACAGTGTCATCACTCACAATGTGATGGCTTTTTGTAACCTGTTTATATGGAAGCAACACAGATGTTTTTGCCTCTGTGGCTCCCAATACCATTTATTGAATGCTGGTTCCATCATTACTCATGATGCCACATCAGCCTTCATGCCACCTTTGAATACTGGCTTCCAACGACTCTTTCAAAGGTTGGGCTTCGTTGATGGTGACCACAAATGCAATTTTATCAAGAGTGTGCATCATGGGAAAGAAGATTCAATTTCTGGTTGTGTTAAATCTACCATTTGGAATTTTATTATGTCAACAGAGAACAACATATCCTCCAACCTTGTCTACTTTTGAACTCTCGAGGCCATAATGACTGTGGTCCGGCATGTGATCTCATTTGATGATGGCACCTGCTTTGTACACAGTGGGAAGCGTAGAGGATGACAGGCAAAGGGAGCATGGGCAGAGAAAGGAGAGCAGTCCATTTGTGCAGACAGTGTCTCTTTCTCACACACCATGGCTTGACTCTAACTCATCCTGGCAGCACAGAATGTCCACATATGGACAGAGGCAAGAGAAGACATAGATGGAAAGGCCATCTGGCATCGTAGAGCCCTCAGATGAAATAGACAGGGTCAACCCCACCTCCCATGGAGCCTGTTATGGACAGAGGCAAGAGAAGACATAGATGGAAAGGCCAGCTGGCATCGTAGAGCCCTCAGATGAAATAGACAGGGTCAACCCCACCTCCCATGGAGCCTGTAGAGGAGGTGGGTGACCCCATGGGCACCAGCATTGGATTGGGAGGAGCACAGGACAAAGGACATCTGCCACCACCCAGCTGCTCTTGGGTACTATGTACTGCAGGTGGCACTGCTGTCAGAACATGGACAGGTGAGAACTGATACATGTGCCCACCCAACATGCCCAAGGGTTGGCAATGATCTATCAGTAGCTAGAGGTCTGGACTCACCATGTGTCTGACATGACTGATAGTAGCCTTAAAATCTGCCTTTTGGCACCATTCTGGTGGCCCAGTCCCATTCATTCCCATTAAATAAATGTCATGCCAGCCAACAGGAGCTGCCTACTTGCTAGGTCAGGCTCCTGGAACTGGGGCATGGCTATGGGGCTCCAGGATGACCCCATGGGCACGAATCCCAGAGTTCCTTGGAGTATCTGTTTGATTCCACACGTGGGGTAAGGTCCAAAGAGTGCCCCAAAGGGGAGAAAGGGAGACTATGGTTCATTTCAAAGAAAGAACTCTGAAGTATGAGGCTCCTGAGGCACAAAGACCAGAACAGAGACCCTGCTGACCTCAGCCTTAGGGCATACTGTGGGGAAAGGGGGGATGGGGAGGGGGAGGGGGGATTGGATAAGGGACATAGAATAAGTATGATTGGTAACAATGAATATGCTAGTAAAAATAAATTTTAAAAAAGATTATAAATATGTCTTTATATGGCAGCTCTTAATCTCCTGACCCCCTTCCCTTTGACCCTGCCCAGGGTTCCTGTGTTCCGCCAACTCTGTTCCCTCAAAGTGCCACCCTGTTTCCTGCCTCTGCATTGCAGATATTCTGAGTGGATTTCCTTCTCCTAGAAATCTTTTCCCCCTCTTTCTTTTCTGGTGAATACTTTTTATTCTCCAACATCTAGCTTATGTTTTACCTCCTTCATCAAACATTCTGGAACCTTAGAAACTTCTCTGCCCATTTCCCTACTCATCAGAACATTCAGTCTTTCACTCATCCAGCCAACGAGAACTTTTTAGAGAGTGCCTATTCTGTGTCAAGCACTATTCCAGGCATTGTGGAAAACAAACAGACCGCACAGAGTCTACCACCATATAGGCTTCCTCTGGACACTACATATTTTTATTTCCACTTATTTTCTTGTGTTGAAATGATCTCTATTTGTCAGAAATTTTTTTTCCTAACAGATAGTAAATATTGTAGACTTTGCAGGACGTATGGTCTTTGTTACAACTACTCAGCTGTGCTGTTGTGGTGCAAAAGCAGCCATAGACAATATGCAGACAAATGAATGTGACTCAGTTCCAATAAAACTTTATTTACATGAACAGGATTTGGACCAGAGCTTGCCTACAGGTCTTAGTTTGCTGACCCCTGCAACAGAATATAAACTCCACGAGAACAGGTCTTTTTGTTCTTTCTTTTTTCTAATTTTTTTTCACTGCTATATCCTTAGTGCTTAGAACAGGGCCTTGTACATAGAAGGTACTTGAAATAGATTTGCTAAATAAGAGAAAAGAATGAATATCATCTATGAAACTGGAAGTTTTTGAAAGGCAGGGCCCCAGGTACATGGTGATCGGCTCAGAGAATGTGTTAGAAGAATACTTGTTGACTAGAGGGATGAATGATTGGAAAATCTGCCTGTCCCCCTAGACTTTTTCCTGGTCAGCACTTCTGGTGGGTGGGCAGGAACTGGGCAGGTCCAGGCCAGTTTTGCTATCCTGTTGTATTGCAGCTGCCTCTTGGGCAGCTGGGAGTTTCACATGATGAACCAATAACAGAATGACAGGCAGTCTCCCTCCCCGCCACCACGGCTGTGCACCTCACCTCTCAGACACAGTCTGCTGCAACCTTGCAAAGCGGCAGCCCCTTTCCAGGGAATGCTGCAGCGGAAATGGCCATTAAAGTTAAGCACGACTAACTGTCAGAGGGAAGAGGTGATAACAGGAGCCCCAACTGCCACTATCAAACCATCTGTCAGCACTGGCCCATTGGGTTTCCCAAGGTGTGCCTTCCTGAGGGAGGGTCAGTGCATTGGCCCGGACAGGCAGGGCTCTGGCATTGGCCAGGGCCTGTAAATTGAAATCCAGAAGTGAAGCTGGTGTCACTTTGGAAATTAGGGCATGACAAGTGTAGCCATATGACGACAAGGGGAGGAAGAGAGGGAGGGGTGTTGAGCGGGGGGATTGTGTGTGTGTTGCGGGGGCAAAGCTGGCCAGTGGGGCCCTCGGCTGCTGGGGCCTCACGCAGAAAGGAAGCAGCGCCTCTTCTGTTTCGTGTCAGCCTCACTGTCACTGGATAGTCGGTGAGATTTCAAACAGATAAACGCCCCTTTGGGAAGCTGGAATGCCTTGGCAGACAATTTTAGGCCTTGATTTGATTGATAAATCCTTTGTGACAAGAGAGGATGAAAGAGGCCCCCGGTTTGGTACATATAAATAGGAAATTAGCTGGCAAAGTTGTCAAAGATAATTAACTTTCCGATTCTGCGGGTCTATTCAGGTTGACATCCTGAAATTATTTAGAAATGCACATGTCAACGCTCTGACAGAATTTGGGGCTGATCAGATAAACAGATTTGGAGATGCTTGATTGTAAAATGATGTAAGCGCTTAGCTGGTGTTTTATCACTGCGTGCTTCTGTTAGCTGCAGTGGGTGTTGCAAGGAGAAGTTTTGTTATAGGGGGTGGTGGGGGGGTGTGGGGATAGGAAGATGAATTGAGTGTACAAGGTACAACACATTTGCTTTATTCCTTCCTTTACTCTTAATGAGTTGAGAAATTCCTAATCTTTAATTTCACTGCAGTTAACCTGGGATTCAAGCCCAGGACCTCCCCGCACTAGCCTCAACCTCCAGCAGGAAGGGACGCATTCTGCAGGATTCGGCCACAGGTGCGTTCTTCTCCGATCAAGCCCAGTTTTGGTAAGGCAAGTGCCATGTGCAAAATCATCCAGAGCTGCTGCCTTCCCTGATTCGTCATCACTTTCCATAAATCAACAGTTCTGACATACTGTTAAGAGGGGAGAAAGCCTTCTTTGGCATTTCCATCTTGTTACTGGGATTTGCCTCTTTAAAAGCAGGTCAGTTTAGAGCCAACCTCTTCCAAATAAAGAAACACCCCTCCACGGTGGATGGTGATGGATGAAAGCCAATATTTACTGAGCACCTACTGTGTGACAGAGGCCAAATTGGACACTGTACTGTGCAATTTGCTCATTTAAATCTCCATAATTTCCATATGAACTATGTCTTTCTCATTTGACTGATGAGAAAGCAGATACTAAGAGTGGTTAAATCCATTACTGCAGGTGCCCCAGCTATTAAAGAGGTGAAATTTGGATTTGAACTTAGGTTTGATCATCTACCCTCCTTTCCTCCCCCAACACTGGTTAATAGGACCATAGACTCTTAGGTAGAAGGGAGTTTGGAGATCATCTAGTCCAGGGTTCAGCAACCAATGACCCATGTGCCAAATCCAGCCCACTACCTGTTTTGAATGGCTTATGAGCTAGGTACGTTTTTATATTTTCAAATGGCTGGGGAAAAAGTCAAAGAAAATAATTTCACAACATGAAAACTACATGAAATAAAAATTTGAATGTTCATAAGTAAAGTTTTACTGGAATATTAGCTTTGCATATTCATTTATGTATTGTCTACGGCTGCGTTTGCGCTTCTATGGCAGGGTTGTGTAGCTATGACAGAGACTGCAAGGCCTTCAAAGCTGAAAATATTTACTGTCTGGCCCTTTACAAAGAACATTTGCTGACTCCTGGTTTAGTTCTATGGCTCAGTGAGAGCTTATTGAGCTCTGAGTGGGATATATAGTGGGAAAAACTCTCAACAAGTATTTCTAATTTATCCTATCACCTCCTCAAGGTGGCTGCTATTAACTATCCTGTTATACGGGTGTGGAAACTGAGGTTCAGGAAGCTGGTGGGGCTAGCAGCAGAGGCAGGATTCACAGCCAAGCTTGCCTGATTTTATACCCAAAGCATGTGCACCAAATGCCCTCATTATACTGCCATTTCACTACAATTCCACGTTATCTGGATGTGACTGTGCTATTAACTATCCTGTTATACGGGTGTGGAAACTGAGGTTCAGAAAGCTGGTGGGGCTAGCAGCAGAGGCAGGATTCACAGCCAAGCTTGCCTGATTTTATACCCAAAGCACATGCACCAAATGCCCTCATTATACTGCCATTTCACTACAATTCCACGTTATCTGGATGTGACTTTTCTGGGCTGGGTACTTGGGACACAACAGTGACTACCATTGTGGTGGACACAATAACACCTCCAAAGATGTCTACATCTTACTCCCCAGAACCAGTGAATATGTGACCTCACATGGTAAAAGGAACTTTGTAGATATGATTATGAATCTTGAAATGGGAGGATGCTTATTCAGGTAGGCTCAAGGACAGGGTCCTTATAAAAGGGAAGCAAGAAGGTCAAAGGAGAAAGAAATGGGATGATGGAAGCAGAGGTTGGAGTGATGCAGGGTCAAGCTGGAAAAGACAAGGAAATGAATTTTCCTCTGACCTCCAGAGCTGCAAGAGAATAAATCTGTCTTGCTTTCAGCCATTAAATTTGTGGTATTACGTTACAGCAGCAACAGGAAACGAATATGCACAAGTCCTTGCCTTCAAGCTACTCATAGTCTGGTAAGAGACCCTTCTATCAACCGAGATAGACTCCAAAGAAACATCAGTGCTCTAGGAGTTAAAAAAAAGTTAAGCAACATATTGGGACCAGGGTCAGCCCCAAAGCCCTTCCTAAAGGAGATGGTT
>NW_007729466.1:180167-181344 GCF_000696425.1 Galeopterus variegatus
TCTGTGTACGGTGTGTGTGTTTGCAGCATTTGCACAAGCTCGAAGGGATGGTCCTGATTTTCAGTGTTGGACTGTGTGCCCTGAGTTTTGTTTCAATGGATAAGGTCATTGTCACATATAGCCTTGGAACTTAGCAATTTGGTGTTCATCCTGCTTGTTTCCAACTGCCAGCCTCTGTGTTTTTGTTCTGTTTTGTTTTGGCAGGGGAGGGGAGGGAGTTTTCTCTGGCTGCTGGAGTTCACTCTGCCTGCAGATCCTCAGGAATTAATAGCCCTCAATCAATAATTGAAAGTGTTTAGGAATTAGTAGCCCTCAATCAATAACTCATGTGAATTGGTGGGTAGATATAAGGGTAGTTCAAAAATTTCACAGAGAGATTTACAGTATCTTTTAATTCTATGTTTTCACGAACTTTTTGAAGTATCCTCATACAGACATCTCTCTCTCAAGGTGGGGAGGCACTCCCCAGAAAGAGTTGCCCATGGTGGTAACTGGCCTGAGAATTCACCTTTTCCCAGTTTCCCTCTCTTCCCTGTTTCATTTCCCCACTTCTTGCTGCTTTTTCCTGAAATTATCTCCCAAGTAAACCACTTGCACCCAAATCCTTGTCTTGTTCTTTTGGAGGAAACCAAATTAAAGCAATCACTATACCAACAAGTTTGCTTGCTTATTCATTAAACACTTGACAGAGGCTGTTCAGAGCTAGAAGCAGAGAACCAGATAAGATCCTTGCCCATAGGAATACACCCCGGTGGGCAGACAGATGTTAAACCAGCAAACAGACATGAAAATGATAGCTTTGGGTTGTACTTATGTGCCCTGCTGAAAATAAACAGGGCGATGGGAAAGAGTGGTGGTAGAATATTCACATTGAGTTGTCATGGAGTGTCCTGCCCTGAGTTGCTGCCCTTTGAGCTGAGGCTGGAGGGTGAGAAGGAGCCAGACATGCAAAATGTAGGGGAAATGGAAATGTTTAAGAGATGTAAAGGAGGACATTGAGTTTTGAGTGTGAAGCACAAGAAAATGACAGCAGTTTGATATGAGAATCAAGGTAGGAAAGATAAGCAGGGTCCAGATTTTCCGGGCTCTTAGGAACTATGTTAGGACCTTATATTTTATTTTAAGAGGGAGCAACAACACAATTTAAAATCCACATGGAGAGGGCCGGCCCGGTGGC
>NW_007729466.1:182289-184847 GCF_000696425.1 Galeopterus variegatus
CACTTGCAAGTGAACCCAACCACCTGAAACTGTTAGACTATAACTATAGTATAGTTTCTATAACTATTCAACTAAACTATTAGGTCATCATTGCTGATAAAAGCTAGATTCAGGGCTGAAACAATAATAAAGATGGATATAAAAGGAAAGGAAGGAAGTAATATTTGCTGGGAGCTTTCTTCAGGCTGCCCATTTGGCAAAATGCTTTACGCCTGGTAACATAACATTTTGATACTTTCAGCAACCTGTGAAGTCCGGATTGTTTCTCATCCCCACTTTACAAGATAAGAAAACGGAAGAGTAAGGAGTTTGGGTAACTTATCTAAAGCTTAGTGGGTTATAAGGGGTTAATTTGGGATTTGTACCCAGATCTATTTGGCTCCTGAGCAAGTGATCTTCCAATTATTAAGCCACACTGCCATCTTTGCTCTGCTGAAAACACTGTTTAAAGGCATTAATAAGCAATGAGTTACCAATAAGAAAATTCATCTGAGATCTTTTGATTCAGTAAAGAAAATGAGAATCGGCTTATTAACGTAATTGCTATTTAACTCACAGGTTTCCTGTTTGATAAAAATATTAACACATTTTGATTATCGTACCTTGTCAAGCATGGAGTCAAGCTTTTTCTCTGCTTCTATCTGCTGTGATCAAAAGGCCCAGCACCTGTAGTGTGTGCGAGTGGGTGGGGAACCCTGCAGATATGGTGGTTAACTGCACTTGGCATGTTCCTAGGCACAGACCACAAAAGCTGGAGAAATGCTTATCTCAGCTATGGCCACCAACATTAGACACAAAAAATCTTCCCTTAGCTGACGTGTATCTCCAGGGTTTGTTTAATTAGAGAAAAGCTTTGCCCATCAACTCTGGATGGTTACAGTGGTTCAATAATCTCTTATCAATGCTTATCATTTGCCAACAGAAAGAGACGAAAGAGGTCTGAATGTTAACAGAGGAATATTTTTATTTACTCTCTAAGCCCCCACCTACTCTTGATAAGCAATTTAGCCCCTTCTTAGTTTATTTAGCTAAAAAAATGGCTGTGCACTCTCAAGGAATGCCTTTGGCTGGTGTGCTGGGGTGCAGCGTGGAGCAGCAGGAGTGGTGGGGATTCCCCACCATTCCACACATTAATGTCTGGAATCCTTGATGGATGGATTAACATTAGCAATTCTCTTTGGATTCACTTTGAATTTAGTATTAGTAAATATTAACTTCAGTGTGGAGTCAGATCAACTCAGCTGATTTTAATATTTTGTTTGGCATGACAAATTAACTCATCTATTTAAGGAAATAATTATTGAGCACCTAATGTGTACCTAGCATAGAGGATATAGCTGTGAACACAGTATAGAGGGTCTCTACTCCTAGGGCGCTTCAGTCCAGTGGGAGTTTCAAACACATAAACAAATCCACAAACATCAGGTATTCACGTGTTGTGATGATGGTAAAACAGAGTGAAGTGATAGAGACTGAGGGGTGGGGGAAGTCTTTAGAGAGGTTGGGAGGGGGCGATGATGGTCAGCCAAAATGTGAGTGTTGAGGATGACACATGCAAAGATATGGGAGGAGAAGATGTTCAGGAAGATGAATAGCACATATGGAAGTCCCAGGGCAGGAATAAACTTAGTGTATCTGAAGAGCAGAAGTAAAGCCCCATGACTTGAGGATGACACATGCAAAGATATGGGAGGAGAAGATGTTCAGGAAGATGAATAGCACATACGGAAGTCCCAGGACAGGAATAAACTTAGTGTATCTGAAGAGCAGAAGTAAAGCCCCATGACTGCAGCCCAGGAACCAAGGCAGAAGGGGATGTTGGTGAGGTAGGGAGGGTTAGAATTTTATACTAAATTGTGTTGGGAAGTCATTGGGAGGTTTTCACCAGATGCATGACATGATATGGTACTCATTTAAAAAAGATCACTGTGCCTCTTTAGTGGAGCTGGACCAGAGCCAAGCACACCAGTCATGAAGCGATGGCAGCTGCCAAAGGGAAAATCATGGTGGGCTGGCATCGCTCAGTGTGGGATATGGAGGGAACAGTGGATGGATTTGGGAGAGGCTTTGAAGACAACATCGGTAGGACTAGCTGATGAATGAAACAGTAGGAGAAAAAGAGAGAACAAGAATGACTCCTGGGAAATGAGACAGAATAATGGTATGAATGGAGGTGCCATTGCCAGGGGTGGAGATCACTGAGGGAGAAGCGGGTGTGAAAAGTCAATAGGGAGTTTTGTTTGGCCTCAGGTTTAGACATACAAGTGTAGAAGTCACATGGGGAATTCTGTATGTTATTCTAGACTAATTGCTGTTAAATTCTAGAACTTTAAAGATCAAGATTTAAATCTCAAATGACTCTATAGAGGGACAAGGTTCAAACCCTCCCTCATGTAATAACAACGTCTTAAGAATCTTCATCTGAAGTAAGATAAAATTCCGTATTTTTTTCCTTATATACAGTGAACTTCTGATGAACACTGTCACCTTGAATTAGGGTATGTGTGTGTGAAAGTGAAAGATGGGGATCCTCTTATATTCTTCTATTCTTTTTGGGC
>NW_007729466.1:185922-188798 GCF_000696425.1 Galeopterus variegatus
GCTAAGAGCAAAAAAGACAATGGATATTAACAAGCATCTAGCAGACTTGCCTCAGTCCCAGTATGCTTACTTTACTTGTCCGAGACCATATATCTTAAAACAGAAGGGAGAGGCTAAGACTTAACTTTTATTATCATTTATTTTCTTACTTTCTGTCTTTCCTGTTCTCAGCTCTTCTATTATCTTCACACTTGAGAAAATGGCTAGTTTTTGTCAAACACTCTCGCCGAGCTATTTATTTTACCATTTTTAGTGCTGGGACCGTTCTCAGAGTTCTGCAAAGTGTTATGAGGAACAGAAGAAAGGGAGAGTGAGCTTTGTGCCACTGATTTCAACCTTGCAATGTAATCTCTCCCAGCTTCCATAAATCATCAGGTTTTCAGGAGGCGGTAACGAGAGTGCCATCTGATTTTTATGCCTCTTTTATAGCTGTTTCATCGGCATGGACGTGTAGCTTTGTGAGGTCCAATGGTGGTGACGTCTCTCGCTCTACAGGAGCCATCCTCCTGCCTCCATTGGTAAATTCACATCCACTTGATCACATGACTGGAAACCCAAATTCCAGGCTTGTGCTATTTGGGAGGCTTATGTCAACATAAAGGCAGAGATAGCTCACTTTCAGAGGCACTAATTAGCTTGGTGTTGGAGAAGCCACTTATCTTGGCCTGAATGTTTGTGTCTCTGCAAAATCTAGAGTTGAAATCCTACTTCCTAAGTTGATGGTATTAGGAGGTAGGGCCTTTCGTGAGGTGATTAGGTCATGGATTAATGGGATTGGTGTCCTTATCAAAAAAGCACAAGGGAACTGGTTGGCCCCTTCTACCACGTCAGGACACAGTGAAAAGGCAGCTAAGTAAGGACCAGAAAGTGGGCCCTCCCAGACACTGAACCTGCTGGCCCCTCACTCCTGGACTTTCCAGCTTCCAGAATGTGAGAATGTAAATTGTTTATAAGCCACCCAGTCTACGGTTATAGCAGCACAAATGGACTAAGACGCTGCTTCAAGTTTCAGGGTCTCAGTTTCCGTCACCTCTAGAATGAGGTTGGTTTAGACCATGAGGGGTCATCATGCTCCTGAACAGGGCGAGGGGGATAGTAAGGGCTGTGTCTGATTATCCCAACTGTGGGATCCCGTGGCTGGGGGTTCTCAGCTGGAGTCCACTAGGGAAGCTCCCTTTGGTCAAACACTTTCCCATGCACGTCACACTGGAGAGAGAACTTGTCTGCACGTTCTCTGCAGCCCTCTCGGCAGCGTGACAATGCAGGTGCTGTTGTGCATGTTTTACTGCTGAGGAAATTAAGGCTGAGAAGGGTGAGTAGTTTGGCTCACATGCTCTACCTCATAATAAGTAGATCCTGGATTGGAACTCAGACATATGACACCAATACAGGGGCCCTTCTTTCAGGAATGTGAATTCATTACACGTGTACCCAAGATAAATTAAGTTTGAAAGCTTAGCAGTGCTGGGTATGTATAGATTGAACCATATGACATGACTAATACTTGATCATACTGTTCTGCAGAAATGTTGATTCCATGTGGTTCAACCCCGCAGATAAAATGCTGTAATAACTTGCCAGGTCATTTTACTCAATTTGTGGCTGGGAAAATACAGTTACTGCAGGACTCTCTATGCTAATATTCCAGACTATTTAATTCTATCTTGAGTGGGTATAGTTCCCTACCTAAAATAAAAATGCTGTAATAACTTGCCAGGTCATTTTACTCAATTTGTGGCTGGGAAAATACAGTTATTGCAGGACTCTCTATGCTAATATTCCAGACTATTTAATTCTATCTTGAGTGGGTATAGTTCCCTACCTAAAATAAAAGACATTGCCAGTAGGCTCAGCCATCACCAAGACCCTGAGACACTGAGACTTGAAGTGGTGTCTTAGTTCCTCTGTGCTGATGTAACAAAGTACCTCTGATTAGGTAGCCTGTAAATAACAGATATTTATTTTCTCACATTCTGGAGGCTGGGAAGTCCAAGATTAATGCTAATTATCTGTCATCTCTCCTTTCTGCCCCCAACATTAACTACTATTTTGCCAGAGATAGGAATAGTACAGCTTAAGTGATAGGCCTTTCATGTAACTTAATGTGGTTGCATTAAAAAAACACCATACAAACAAAACCTTGACTGCTACAATGATAAATATCAAAAGATTTATGCTGAAAGGAGTTTATTGCAGCAAGATGCACAATCTGGATGTGAGACCATCTCAGAGCATCAGTGTGTGGGGGGCATCAAATCCTTCCACTGTCTACTGAAAGCTACAGACCTGCTCCCACAGAAACATACCTTTGCACAACATTTTGCATATAGATTTTAAAAGTTTAGAGCAGGGGTGTCCAAACTGCAGCCCATGGATCAAATCCAGCCAGTGGCATGTTTTTTGTTTTTTTTTTGTAAATTAGGTATTATTGGAACACAGCCACACCCATTCCTTTATACCGTATCGATGGCTGTGTTCTTCAAAGAGAAGAATTTGAATAGTCATGATAGAAACAGTATGATGACCTGCCTTGAATATTTAATTACGGCCCTTTACAGAATAAGTTTGCTGGCCTCTGGCTAGAGGGCACTGAGTGTTGGGAGTGCCTAGACCCAGATTAACCCCCTGCTTTAGAGATTAGAGAGCCTTTGAAGGATTTTAAGGAGGACAGTTCAGCGGTCATCCCCCTTTGGGGACTAGGGCTCTGGCTGTAGTGTGGAGATGTGGGAAGCATGAGCCTGGCGTGGGGAAAGCTCTGTGGCACTGGTCCAGGGAAGGATGCAGGAGGTTGGACGAGGGCAAGGGGCTGGGTAGGGGGCACACATCTTTAGATGCCTGCCTTTCCAGCTCTGCTCTGCACACTCCACTCTGCTCTG
>NW_007729466.1:189278-204138 GCF_000696425.1 Galeopterus variegatus
GGGCACACATCTTTAGATGCCTGCCTTTCCAGCTCTGCTCTGCACACTCCACTCTGCTCTGAATAGAAATGCAAAGGAAAAGCTCCCGGTGGCTACAATCTGCACTTGACCATGTGCTGTGGGGTTCCACACAGATATTGTCAGATCAGCCCCTCGAAGTCTCCTCACTGGCAACACATTGTGCTCTAACCAAGGGAATTTCCTCATATACTTCTGCTTTGTGCAGTGTTGGCTTTAAAAATATCTAAATCCAAAAACTGGGGGAAAAAAATCTAAAACCCTGTAGGGTTCACAGAGCGAGTCAAAGAGCAAGAGATTATTGCTGGCATTCAAAACAGACCTGCCTTTGAATGTGAGGTCTTGACAGTTTCATGTCAGAACAAAATTAGGGTGCAATGAAATCTGGGTACTTGACCTCTCATGCCAATGCACCAGCTGTTGCCTGCAATGCTGCAGGTAACAAGAAATAAAGAGGTGTCAGAACAAAATTAGGGTGCAATGAAATCTGGGTACTCGACCTCTCATGCCAATGCACCAGCTGTTGCCTGCAATGCTGCAGGTAACAAGAAATAAAGAGAGAAGAGCAACATGTGTCCCCAGATCTGTTCCACCCAGGGAGACCCTTTTCCCCCTCACAATCTCAGGCTACAGCAGTCACATTGGGAGATGAGATATTGGACGTGAGTGCTTATCCCTACCTTTACCCTTAATTTTGTTTCTCCACTTGGAAGAGCTTGTGCTATTATTTGCTATAAACAGTGGCCCCAAGGAATGGTTTCGGCATGTTGAGAGTTGCACTAAGAATGTTCTAGGGGATGATACAATGGGAGGAGCAATGAGGAGAAGCTGCTCTGAGCTGGGGCAGAGAGAACTTCAGAGGCAAAACTGAGGGGTGAGCACGTGTGAGCAGGTCAAGCCTGATAGATACAAGCAAACAGAATTGACAGGTGGATGGAAACCAGGGTACAGAGAGCTGGGGCGGGGCATGTGTGCTGTCTCCCCAATTTTGCAACCCACATTAATTCTATCCTATTCTGCAGTACAGGTGCAGCCTCAGAATCCTTCTCAACACAACCAAACCCATCAGGTAGAGCTGATTTATAAGATGAAACCTACATGATGTCCCCACACTAGATAGTCTGGCCAGTCTAAGGAAATGGTCTTGAACAGTTACAGTGCATCCTGGTGAGGAGGACTCAGGAGTGAGTGTGTGGAGTGGTTGGGTTTAACAGGTTTATTCTGACTGAAGGGAATAGTCACAATGTAGTGGGGGTTGAGGCCGTGTCTGGTCAAGGTGAGTGCAGTCTGGGAGGAAATGCTGATTTGCAGAGTGGGATAATTGGAAGTAAATAAAGTGCCTGTGCTAAGTTCAAGGGCACTTAGGCTGACTTCTCCCAATGTTGAGCAGGAAGGGGAGGGACACGGATGCTGATGAAGCAGCAGTGGAGAAATTGGGACCTTCGTGCATTGCTTGAGAGAGTGTAAAATGGTGCAGTTTGCTGTGCAAAGTGGGGAGATTTGTCAAAAGTTAAACATCTCTCAAAAAGTTTCTCAGAAAGTTAAATATTACCAGTGGTCCAGCGAGTCCATTCCTAGGTATATACCCAGAAAACAGGGCATCAAACAAGTACATGTACACACATGTTCATAGCAGCACCATTCACACTAGCCAAGAGGTGGGAACAACCCAGCGCCCACCAGTGGATGAATGGGCAAACAAACTGTGGTCTCTCCATGCAAGAGGGTATAACTTAGCCATAGGAAGGAATGAAGGAGTGATACATGCTACAGTGTGGATGGACCTTAAAAACATTATGATGAGCGAAAGAAGTCAGTTGCAAAGGACCCCGTATTCTGTGACTCTATGTATATGAAATAACCAGAACAGATAAATCTGTAGCATCAGAAATCAGACTAGTGATTGCCAGGGGCTGGAGAAACTGGGGAACAAGGAGAGACTGATCCATGGGGAAGGGGTTTTACTTCGAAATGATGGAAAGTTTTTGGAACTCAATGGAGGTGATGATGGCACAACATTGTGAATCTACTAATTCCTGAACTGCTCACTTTAAAAGGATTCATTTTATGTTATGGAATTTCCCCTCTCCATCTGCATCCAAACATCCATGTGGAACTGCCTCCTGTACATAGGTGGTTATTCTAATCCTTCCATTTTTTTAACTCTGTATTCTGCTACCACATGCCATTGCTTAACTTTCCAAATCTCTTGAATCTACCACTCCCTTTTCTGTCTCATTGTTACCACTTTTCTCTAAGACCTTCATGTCCCTGGATTGGAAATACCCTTCTCCTTGCCTCCAGTGTTCCCCACTTCCAATCCACCCTCCACCCTACCGCTAGAGAAGTCTCCACAAAACACCTCTTGTACAGTGTCACGCTGCTTTTCCTCAAATCATCTCTGGCTCCCACTACCCTTGGCTGAGAGTTCTAGCTCCCAAGCCTGGTGTGATAGGCTGACGAGGACCGTGGACTTGGAGTCGGATGCTCTGGTGCACCCGGACAGTAGTGTGCTGTCTTGACCAACACCTCAATGTGTTTATTAACAAAGGCATAGTTTTGTTTTTCCTTTGTTTGGCTTTTCCTCTTGCTGCATGGTGGTAATGCCCATCCATTCAGGGCTTAGTGAGAACCAGATAAGTGTCCGTTTGTCTGATGATTATCAAAAACTTGCCCCGGCAGACCCCGGACTAAGGACATGATTTGAATTTTCTCAAACAGAAGATTGCGTTAAACTGAAAGTTCTATGCATATCTGATGCACTGCCACCACCACCACCACCACCATCATCATCATCATCATCATCAGAAGCAGCATCACTATCATGTCTCAAAATCCTCTTCCATGGGGCCCAGTGATTTGACTCACTCATCTACTCTGTATGTAATAGTTCAGTTTTACCACCTTGAACATGTCTTATGCATGACGGCATCCACACCATTATCCAGTCTGTCCCCTCTGCTTGGAGCTCCCTTCCTTTTCCTCAGAGTCAGGCTACTTGTAGTATCTCTGGGTACAGTCTTCCATCAGGGGAGGAGGACCCCTGGTTTGGGAAGACAGTGACCATTTTCCCCCAAATTTCTCAAGCTCAAGCTGCATCTTCAAAACCTAATGCAACCTTGTGGGATTGAGAGAAGCAGAGACCCCCAGATTTTCTCCGTGCCCTGGCTGAGCTGCCATCAGAAATTCTCAGGCACACATGCAGCAATGTATACTTGAGATGGCCCAGGAAACTGCACGTACGGGTTTGCTAAATTTTAATCATGCAAATATTTGCATTCACATGTCCTAGAAAGCCCTTAATCCCCAGGCAAAATGCCAGTGTTTTTCCCTCTTCTGGTGGGTATTCCCTCTTCTGGTAGGTATTCCCTCTTCTGACGCAGACCAGATGCCCGCCTATCTTTAGCGTGACTGATCCAGGCTCTTGACTTCCTGCCTTGAGGTGGGCCTGCTTCCTGCACATGGTTGGAGACCTGATTGCTGTTGAGCAGTATCTCATTTTCCTTTGATGATTCAGGTCATATCAAGGACTCCTGAGGAGGTCTGAGGTCCTTAAGGAGCCAGGAATCCGATAGCAATCTTTTGTGATCGCTTGACAAATAATGCAACTTTTCCAATATCCAAGCAAAAACAAGGTTCTTCCCTCCTTTCATACTTCTTTCCCTCCCTTCCTGTCCTCCCTGTTATTCTGATTCCAGTCTTAGATGTGGCTGGAATGGAGCATCTGAGCTTGAGTCTTGGCCGGGGTACTAAGCACAGTTCTCTGTGTATTCATTCCTTGAATAAATGTTTACCGAGTACTTCTCTGTGCCAGGGATTATGCCAGGTATTGGAATACAAGGTGAAACACATGGACCTGGCCGCTGACCTCCCAAAGCTTACCGCGTTGTAGGGGTGACAATTTAATCACGAATTACCACCAGACAGTGTTGTGAATGCAGTGTTAGAAGTCAGAGTGTGCCGTAGGAATGTGAAATAGAGGGGGTCCTCCTGGTGAGCAGTGGTCTGAGGAGGCTTCCTGTAGGAGGTGAAGAATGAGCCACAGGAACAGCATATGCAAAGGCTCAGAGGCAAAAGGGAATGTGGTACATTCAAAGAGGTAAAAAGAGGTCAGCGTGGCTGGAGTGGATGGAGAGTTCAATAGGTTGATGGGGTGAGGAGGAAGGGGAAAAGTGAGAAATGAGGCTGGAAAAGTAGCAGGGCCTAAGATACAAAGGGCTTCCCTGATCTCAGGAAGCCTGGGGAGAGTCCCTTCGGTGCCAAATGAGTTGTAGGGCTGGGATCACAGAGTCCCTCTGAATTCTAGCTCTCCTAACAATTAAGAGCTAGTAGTTCATTACCACTCTGAACTTTGGTGCCTTGTCTATACAGACATAGTGGGGCTGGCCACATGGGGAGATGCGAGGTTTGGAGGTGGGGTGGCAGAATTACTGTTCCTGTGGAGTCAAGGCTCCCCTTGGAGATGCTGATGCTCTGGCTGTTGCCTGGACCTTGGCCCCCTGGGCCTCAGCTGGCAGACACCCAGCCCAAAAGGCAGGCCAGTAAGCAGGCAGGAGGAGCCACATGAAGCCACAGACAGAACAACACCTATACTTTTTTTGTTGTTGTTACTTCCTCAGGGGTATGTAGTGGACCGGACTTCAGCACCAGCAGACACAGGTTCAGTCCTTTATTCTGCTGTCTGTTCATTTTGCCCATCCATTCCCTTGCTCCTACATTTCTTATCTGCTATATGCTAGGTGGTGTTCTAAGCCCTGGGGAAACCACAGGCATGGTGAGCGAGACAGACGTCATTCTTGTCCCCAGAGATACACCATCTAATCAGGAAGAGAGAAATTAAAGAAATATACAAATAATGGTCACAATTGTCAGAGGTACTTGAAAAGATTAGTAGGGCATTAACAGAGATACTTCCTGGCTCTACTGATTTCCAGATGGGGAAGTCCCTGGACCCTTCTGTGCCTCAGTTTCTTAATCTGCAAGTAATTGTCAGAGGTACTTGAAAAGATTAGTAGGGCATTAACAGAGATACTTCCTGGCTTTACTGATTTCCAGATGGGGAAGTCCCTGGACCCTTCTGTGCCTCAGTTTCTTAATCTGCAAGATGTAAGGATTAGCGCTAATCTATGTGAGCACTGTTAGTTTTAAACTACTGCATCAAAATCACCTGGGAACATCTTAAAAGCCCCAGTGTGTATCCTGTACCCTCATCAACTCCATCGGAATCTCAGGGGGTGGGACCCAGATGCTAGAATTTCCTTAGGTAGTTCCAGGTGATTCCAATGTGCAGCCAAATTTGGGAGCCAGCCTGATAGCCCAGTGTTTCTCACAATTTAATGTGCCTGTGAATCACCAGGGGTCTTGTTAAAATGCAGATTCTGATGCATTAGCTCTGGAGTCGGGCTGGAGTAATTACATCTCAAAAAAGCTCTTGGGCAATGGTTTTTCAATTGCAGAGACTTTGGCCCCAGAGGACCTTTGGTGTCATCTGGAGAAATTTTTGGTTGTCACGACTGGTGGATAGGGGGGCTACTTGCATCTAGCAGGTGGAGGCCAGGGATGCTGCTAAACATTCTATGATGTACAGGATAGCCCCCATCACAAAGAATTTTCTGGTGCCACATGTCCATGGTGGCAGAGTTGAGAAACCCCTTTCCAGGGTGAAGCTGATGCTGCTGTCCATGGACCTCACTCTAAGACCTCACCTGTCTAGCTCAGCCACAGTGACCCTGGGCAAAATGATCTGAGTGACACAGGATTTGTCACAAAGGGAGCCGACAAAATGAGGAAAGATCAGTTTTTATTCCTGTTGGGGTTTTGGTGGAAGATAAAGAGGATTTCACCAGCCCCAAATCACTGGTATTGAGGAAGTGGCTGTTTGAGTGCTTGTGAGGATGGGACATTCAGAAAGCCAAATATGAACCTCCACGTTTGTGCCAGGTTTAAGCCTCAAAGACAAAAGAACTGCAGAAGGCGAGCACATGAATTATTAACAAGCCCTGGTGTGGAAAGTGTAGTGCAAGCCTTTTTAACACTGTTTGAGATCAGGATGAGGAAAAATGGGCAGAGACTTAATTGTTTCATTGACTTTTGCTGAGGAAACCCAGAGTCATCAAATACACACACAGAGTGCAGGAGGAGAATTCACGCACAACACTTTCTTCACTTGCCTTTTTATTTTTTTAAGATTAATTTGTAATTTATGGTTCTAATGACCTGCCTGGTGAAGGAGTTGGGATCTGGATATAGGATTCATAACATGGTCACCTGAACAGCTCTCCTAGTCTTTCCCTCCACCCCACGTCCCTGCCCTACTTAAACACTTCTCATCCAGATGGATGCAGTGAGCTCCCAATTTGTTTTCCTGGGTTTACTGCATCAGGCTTCCCTTTAAGCCATCTCCACATTGTGGCCGATGGGAGAATTCTCGAAAGAACATCTGATTATTCCAGCCTGTGAGCAACCTTGCAATGGTCCTTCATTGCTCTCAGTATAAAGGCCAAACCTCTTATCATGGCATACCACGCCCTTTGGTTATATGACTCCTAATTGCCTCTTCCATCTTATCTCTTACCTCTGTCCCTCCTGCCTCCCCTCCCTGCAGCCAGCCTGAAACACGTCACTTACACGTGCCCAATCTATGCCAGGCTGTCTCCCTCACCGCCATTCCTTTATAGCTGCTGTTTCCTCTCTCCTCCATCTGTGTTGCCACCACGTTCTCATACAACAAAACCCACCTGCAGCATTACCTCACCTGTGAAACCTTCCGTGATACTCCTTTTCTGTTTCCTGCCCAAAGCCAGTAGATGCTTTCTCCTCCTCTGGGCTTCCAAAGTGACTCTCACATGGCATGTTAAATATCCCTTTTAGCTGCTGGAGGGCAAGGATTGACCAGCTTATCTCCAGCACCAAGGACAGTGGCCAGCAGAGGGTAGGAGCTCAGGAGATGTTTGGTGAGTGCCTGCTTGAGCCCCACGTGCATTCTCCTGTTTCTGAAGAGAAGTGGGGGCATTTCCAGTTTTTAGTATCACCTACGATAGGCCCACAAAAAAGACCCATTGATTCAGGTTCTTGTCCTCAAGGAACTTAGAGTTGAAAAACGGAGATGGAAAACGAAACAGAGAAATTAACCTAAAGGTTGATAGTTACTTTGATCATAACAACAGGGATACTCAGTACATTTATTGAGTGCCTATGAGGTACTGGAAAATGTGCAAACTTTTGCCTACATTTTCTTATTTAACTCTTGTTATACTCTTATGAGGGAAGTATGATTATTCTCATTTTATAGCGAGGGGGTCTCAGACTCAAGGAGGTAAAATTACTTGCCCACAATGACACAGATGATAAACACAGAAGCCAAGACCTGAACTCAAATGGTGACTCCCAAGCCTGAATTCATATCAGCAGAAGCATAAAGAAGCACAGAACGAGTTGTGGGCACAGAAAAGAAGAAACCTGGGTGAGGGTGGTAGGAGAAAATAGGTGTCCTAGAGGAGGGGAAGTCTGAGTTATCTTTCGACTGTAAGTGGGAATTAGACAGACGCTGTGGCACGATAGGGAAGTGGATTTTAGGGAGCCTCTCTAGTCTGCTCTGAGGTTCCCTACTTCTTGGTCCCTGTTCTCTAAATTGGTTTGGGGTCTGAGGACTCTTTCTGTGTGGTTCCTTAAGACTTCCTTTATAGGTCTTCCAGAAGAATCTGGAGGAAAAGAATACAGGCTTCCCAAAGATGTCCACAGCCTAATCCTTGAAACCTGTTACCATATTACCTTACATAGCATATTATAGATGAATTTTACTGTCAACATCATGCATGTTTACCATGCTTTTGTTTTTGCAGTAAGCATACTCGTTCTGAAACAAAAACATAGACTAATAAAGCGACTGGAATCCCAGCAGACTCTCCATCCTAGGCCCTTCCTTACAAGATGGGGTAAGATCATTATTGTCTGAGGCCAGTGAAGCTTCCTAGGTCTCCACAATTCCCCAGAATGATGGTCCTCTAAGAATGATCCATGGTCCCCAGGGAGTCCCCTGAGACTCTTTAGGGGGACATTTGAGGTCAAAACTATTTTCTCAATAATATTGAGATGTTATTTGCCTTTTTGCTGTGTTGAAAGTTGACCTGATGGTGCAAAAGCAGTGGTGTTGTCACTGCATTCTTTACTACCATGTGCTTGCAATAAAAACAAGCAAACAAACAAATAAACAAAGCCAATTGCTCTTAAGAACATCCTTGATAGAGCAGTAACAATGATGGATTTTGTCAAATCTCAACCCTCGAGTTCACATTTTTTAATACTTTGGTGAAATGGAAAGTACACAGAAAGCATTCCTGCTGCAGAGCAGAATGCAATGGTTGGTTCAAAGAAAACTACTTGTGTGATTGCTTGAATTGTGAATGGAACCGGCCGCCTTTTTCATGGAATACCATTTTTACTTGGAAAAACAACTGACAGTCAAATTATGATTATTCGGACTTGAGTATTTGGCAAACATTTTCTTGAAAATGAATGAAATGAGCCTGTTGCTTCAAGGAAAACAGCAGACAGCATTTTTGCCAATGCTAGAAGTCAAGTGTTCAAGTGAAAATTTGAATTTTTGAAAACTTATATCTGTAACTTTGAGCTTGACACCTTCCCAATACTTGAATACTTTTGGGATGAGATTGGTAGTATCGACATATATATATATATATATATATATATATATATATATATATAAATATATAAAGTATATATATATACTTTAAAATTATATAATTCAAATGTAAAAATATTTGAAAAAAATCTTGGAAAGCATATTTTCCAAATGACCTATACATCATGCATGGGTAAAGATTTATTCAAAGTGCGAGATGAACCAATGAATTTTAACTGCAGAGTATAAAAAAGTTAATTGATATGGTTTCAGATTTCACATTGCAACTAACCTTTAAGAAATACTCTTTGGGGCCGAGCCCGTGGTGCACTCGGGAGAGTGCAGCGCTGAGAGCACAGCAGGGCTCCTGCCGCGGGTTCGGATCCTATATAGGGATGACCGGTGCACTCACAGTGCTCACTGGCTGAGCGCAGTGTGGCCGGCCTCAAAAAGGAAAAAAAAAACAAAAACAAACAAACAAACAAAAAAAAAAAAGAAATACTCTTTGTTGAGTTTTGGTATAGTATCAAAGGATACTACCCACAATTATCTGAAAAAGCTGTTGAAATATTTGTCCCATTTCTACCTACATATTTGTGTGAGTCTGGATTTTCTTCATATACTTCAACCAGAAAGATAAGTGATAGCATATTAAAAGCAGGAGCAGATGTGAGAATCTCGCTGTTTTCTTTCTATTAAGCCCGACATGAGAGGGATTTGCAAAAAATGTTAAACAATGCCCATCACCTTGCTAAATTGTTTTTTGTTTTGAAAACTATGGTTATTTTAAAATAAACTATGTTATTTATGTTAACATGTAATGGATTTATTGGTTTTTTTACATGTATTAATAAATCAGTATTTTAAAATTGTATTACATAACCCACATAAGCAAAAGCTCTTTGGGGACCGGGCCATAATAATCATATACAGTGTATATTGACAAAATAAAAATTAAAAAAAAAAAAAAAATAAATCAGTATTTTAAAATTGTATTACATAACCCACATAAGCAAAAGCTCTTTGGGGACCTCAGTAGGTTGCAAACATGTAAATAGGTCCTACGATCAAAAGTTTGAGAACTGTCTTGCTAGACCTTCACCACTGTTACCTTTTTGATTTTCCCTGGGCTCAGAGAGATGTGCTACTCTTGTTTGTACCTGTGACTATGCACCACCTCAGAGAGTGCTGTATTTCAGAGAATGATCACATTACAATATTAGCTGAAGTTTTGCAGGGCTAAGGAATTTGAGATTCTGGAGGCTTAATGACTTTCAGCATGGAAAGCCATACTGTGAAAAATAATACCAATCAGTCTGTGGGACTCAAATGCCCACTGCGAATTGCCCTTGGATGTGTCAGTCTTTCACCCTGAACTCATAGATCCTGGAACCATCAACCTTCTATCACGCAGGAGCTGGGTCGGGCCACATGTTGGCCTCTTCAGACAGAGCTGCATCTTCATTCTTTTTTCCCAGGTAAGGCCCATTGGTCACCATCAAGACCCAAACTGGCTGGAGGCCAATGAGAACATTGGCCCGCACACAAGCCCACCCCGTCAGAACTGTGGGCGTGTCAGGCTTCACTGAGCTGCCTCATGGGGTAAGTTGTCACGGCCTGGGCCAGACGGACTCCTGCAGGAGGTTTGGCTGAAACATTTTTCTCCCTGAGCGTCTGAAGACCCTGTGCTCATAGGCGCACATCTGTTCCCCTGGAAAATGGGTCTCAGTCATTGGGTTTGGGATGATCTAGAATTTTCAGTGCAAATGAAATATCTCCACCCCATTTCCTCTGACATCCAGTTCCTAATTTCACAGGTGATGGGTTTGCTGGAAAGACAGATGTAAATGCGGTGCTAGCATTTTGGAGATGTGGGTTGAATTGTGGTGCCTAAATTTTGCTACTCACCCTATTGTTCTTTGGTCTTTTGAGTTAAGGGAACTGTTTAAAAAAGGGAAAAAAACTGAATGGAAAACAATGAAAAAGGAATTGGGCAGAAATCCATGCACTGTGAAATTCAGGGCTCCCATCATGAGCAGAGATTAGCCTAGGGAGGGCTTCTTGAATCTTTGCTTATATTGGCCCCCATCCAGAGGGAGATATATTATGACTGTAATTCAAGAAAAAGCCAAATCCAGGGCACCAGCGAGTGCTAAAGTGAAATACAGAGAATAGCTAGACACAATGCTCTCAGGTACGAATGAGGAGCTGGCTTGGACAGCCCAGTCCTTGTTGGTCCAGGTTACTTGGTCAATAATTGGAGAAGAGAGAAGGTAGGATGGAGATGGGAAAGAAGGCTGATTCTCCTGCCACAGGGGGAATGGTGCTTGGCTTAGGCCGGGACTGGAAAGAGAACTAAGAATAAGTCCTTTTTGGCAGGGTTTCTCAGTCTCAACACTGTTTTGAATTTTGAGTTGCATAATTCTTTGTTGTGGGTAAGTATCTTGTACAGAGTAGGATATTCAGAAGCAGCCTGACCTCTACCCACTAGGTCCAAAAAGACTCCCTCTCCCCACCACCAATTTATGACAACCCAAAGTATCTCCAGACTCTACCAAATATCACCTGGGGACAAAAAACCCCCCAGTTGAGAGCCCAGGCTGTAGGGTCACTGTAAGGGTGGGGACTGGTTCCTGCCTTTGATACACAGGAACTGGTGACAAACAGCCCAGTGAATATCCTCTGTTCTGGACAACCAGCTCAGAAAGTCATCCTTTGATGGGGAAGAGCTCGGGAAAGGAGTGGGAAGAGGGTTTGATCCACACTACTCCCACCAAAATAAAGCTGGCACAATCCCTCCCTTTCCTATGCTAAGTGGAGCAAAATTTGACCTTCCTGCATCACAGTTCCCATAAGGAAGAAGAAAATAGACTTAGTGGAAATTACAAAGTTCAGTGCTATAATGCTTAGTTTATCAGATGGTAACCCAGGTGCTGTTACAAGCACTGCTCATCAGTGAGGACTCAGATTAGCAATTCTTCCCTTTAACATTTGGTTAAAGATCATCTTGTGTTTTCCAATAATTTTAACAGGCTCTTTTATTGTTGTTGTTGGCCCTTTGTTTCTAACCCAAAGAAGTAAGGTTGTCGGGTCTCTCATTCATATAATATTTTCTATCAGTAGGTACGGAAGAGGTGTTCACTGATTTTCATGCATCCCACCTCCATGGTCTTGCAGCATGGGGTCATGAACAAAGTCTACATTGTGGATTTTAACCTGCAAAATTCTCAACAAATGTCAGTTTCTCCATACTGTAAAATGAGAAACTCAGGCTAAAAGAGGTCGGTAAGAAGGAAACATTGTTGCACAGAGAGATGTTAGAGGTTCATCAAGCAGTGCAGAATCACAGCTCTCTTATCTCCACGTATTCACTATGTCACCGTCAGCAAATCACTTCACTATTCCGAGCCTTGGTTTCTTAATCTGTAAAATACATGTAATAATATGTATATTTAAAAGCTTTCATGGAGATTAACTAAGGAATGTATGAAATAAAAACCAGGCCAGGAAGGGGCTCAGAAAGGGGGCTACCAAATCTCCTGGAACTGAGTTTTAGGGGAGGGAGGGACAGTGATGAGGTCATGATGTGGAGAGAAGGGTCCCAAGAACACCTTGGCTGCTGTGAAACTTTGGGGAGAAATGGAAATATCTGAAGATAATTTTTAAAGGACTTTGTGTTTGTTATAAAAATATATTTTCCACTTAAAAAAATCTGGGTAATATCTAGTTTATTCATATAAGCTTCCAACATCAAAATCTACAGAAGGATCCATGAAGGAGCCTGTGTTTTATTACATTACATACAAAAAGTGGCTGTAAAAACTCTCCTTAAATTCTCCACAAGCTCTGGGTTCTTCTTCAATCCCTCTCTGGTCAGATCCTGTGTAGAGTCTACATGTCCTTTACCTCCGACTTTCTAAGTATGCAGGGATGTTGGGAGTCCTGGCTATGATGTGGGAGAGTGGGGGCTGGATAAAGTTTGTGATGCATTTTTTTAGTGAGAAAACAAGCTTTGTCCTTTTTGGCTTAGGCAAGAGACAATCGAGGATGAGCTAGGACAGTACATGATTCTTTCATTTAGGAATGTCTATTTTACAACAACTGTAGTGTGGAGCAACTCTACCAGTTGCAAAACAGACTTTGCTGAAGGTGCATTATTAATATTTCTGGGGCCAGAGCCCAAACTAATTCATTACTGAAGTATGCAAAGCTGAACTTCCTAGAATGAAACCTTCCTGATGAATTTGTGGCAGGAATTGTTAGCGGGTATTTTGTCCTCCATAGACTTCCAAGCTCCCAGAGGAGAAGACTTGGGCGACCAGCTAAGGACTGGGGAGGTGCAAAGAGGCAGGCTAGTGCAGGGAAGGAAGTCTGGGCATTGAATCAGACAGACAATCTCCAGTACACATGTGTTTCTTCCTTTTTAAAATAACATCTTTATTGAGATATTCTTCTCACACTATAAAAAATTTACCGGTCTTTGAAGGAGACCTTGTTTTTTAGAGCAGTTTTAAGTTCACAGCAAAATTAAGCAGAAGGTACAGGATTTCCCATACTTCTTGTTCCCAAACATTCACAGCCTCCCCGTTATCAACATCCCCCATCAGAGTGGACATTTGTTACACCTGCTGAACCTCCACTGACACATCATAATCACCAGGTCCACAGTTTACTTTAGGCCTCATTCTTGGTATGTCACGTTCTATGGGTTTGAACAAATGTGTAATGACGTGTATCCACTACTGTAGTATTATACCAGGTATTTCCACGATTCTCAAAATCCTCTGTTCTGAAATTCATCATTTTAAAGTACAGTATACAATTCAGCCATTTTTAAAAGCATATTCACATAGTTGTGCAACCACTACCACTATCCAATTCCAGAACATTTTTATCACGTCAAATAGAAACCCTTTATCCCTCAGCAGTCTTTATTCTCTCCCCCACATGCCTCTGGCAGCCACTGATCTACTTCCTGTCTCTATAGATATGCCTATTCTGGACATTTCATATAAGTGGAATTATACAAAATGCAACTCTTTGAGACTGGATTATTTCACTGAATACAATGTTTTCAAGATTCATCCTTGTTGTGTGTATCAATTCTTCATTATTTTTCACTGTCAAATAATATTTCATTGTATGGATATAATTCTGTGTATCCATTCATTAGTTGATGGACATTTGGGGCATGATGCTTCTATAAACATTTACACAAAGGTTTTTGTGAGGACATATGCTTTTTAATTCCATTGGATATATACTTGGAGTTGAATTATTGGGTCATATGGTGACTCTATGTTTAACATTTTGAAGAACTTCCAAACTGTTTTCCAAAGTGGCTGCACCATTTTGCAATTTCACCAGCAGTGTATAAGTGTTCTAATGTCTCCATGTCCTTGCCAACACTTGATATTGTTGACCTTCTTGATTCATCCCTTTATTTTTCCGTTTATTTATTTGACATTTAATTACTGAGTACCTATGTGTGCTAGAAACTGGGGTGCAATCACGTAAGGAGCTTACAATATGATGGTAGGGACAGATAGTAATCAAATGACGATACAAATAAAGATAAACATGCAATTGTGAGAATAATTACAAGGGGTTGGGGTGGATGATGCTAAGAGATTATACACAGGAGATAATGACTTTGACCAGGACTTCAGGGAAGGCTTTCCTGAGGAGGCTGTGACTGGGCTGAGATGTACAAGCTGAATGAGAGTTAAGTTTTTATGAGGTTAGAGATTAAATTAAGATTTATGAGCAATATCATTAATGTATCTATGCCTCAGTTTTTCCTTCGTACCATGGAGTTAACCAGATCTATAACAGTGGCTTTGGGAATTCAATGAAAATTATAGTTAGGCACAGATCCCTCAGTTAGTGATCCTCTGGTTTCCAGCTGTAATCTTCTTCTACCCTTCCCCACCAGAAGAGCGGGTCTCTAGACCAAAGATGTTGATGGTGATCATGACAAGAATGGCAATGATGACAGTGACAATGATGATTATGTTGATGATGGACATTGATGTTGGCTGTGATTTAGAGGGTGCTTTCTATGTGCCAAGGACCGTGCTAAGTAATTAACAACATCTTATTCATCCCTCGTAATGACACTGCAACAGAAGGAGGTCATCATGAGATGAAAAAGGAACAGAAAATGAAAAAGGCAATGGGAGACAAAAGGCACTGGATTTA
>NW_007729466.1:204381-206306 GCF_000696425.1 Galeopterus variegatus
ATGATGACAGTGACAATGATGATTATGTTGATGATGGACATTGATGTTGGCTGTGATTTAGTGGGTGCTTTCTATGTGCCAAGGACCGTGCTAAGTAATTAACAACATCTTATTCATCCCTCGTAATGACACTGCAACAGAAGGAGGTCATCATGAGATGAAAAAGGAACAGAAAATGAAAAAGGCAATGGGAGACAAAAGGCACTGGATTTACCTATGAAAAAATTGGGTTTATGGTTGAAGAAATGATTCTAAGGCAAATATTTCCAAGTCTGTGTTCAGAAAACACCTGAAATATGTACTTGATTTCAGAAAATATATTTTATGCAATTTAGTTCTGTTTTTACTTAGAAGGATATTTCTTGAATATGGAATGCAATTTCTTTTATTTCAAATTACTTCTCTAGTATTAAACTAAATGGTTTAGATTAATCACATGTAACAAATTCCTAGTCTAGGGGCCTGGGTCCCAAATTTTGCTACAAATTAGTTAGTAGCCCAGGCAATCAATGGATACCTGGAGCAAATTCAAAAAGGGAAACCACTTTAATTAGGTTTGAAAGTGTCTCCAATCAGTTCCAGAATAGCTGTCATTGGATTTATGACACACCTTCCAAATTGTAATTCTTTTCATATCCAGCTGGAATGAGAAGGCTCCAGAGAAACAGAGTATGCTTTCTTGATACCTAAATATTTATCTCCCCAAATAAGTGCCCCTAGACAATATGGGCAAGACAAATGGAAGTAAAGCCGGGTTTACCTTAGCCAAGCCTGCCAGCCTTTATCATCGTTTCCATTTAATTGCAAGGGGTCCAGAAAAATTAATCCAATCCAACTTTCTTTGGAACATTTCTATAAGTATAGCCTGACTCCACTAATCTGTTACATAACAGTTGTATTCACTTTCACATTTATGCCCAAATGATGGTAATTTGGGGCTTTACCTTAGCAGGAGCTGGCTTTAAGACTCTGAAAGGTTAAGGGACTGGCTGAATATCACTGTAAGTGTCAGAATCTGGATTCAAACCCAGGTCAGCTCAGTTCCCGTATTTTGAAGACAAGGAACATGCTCAAAAGAATATATCAGCAATAAAAATTATGATCTGCCATTGCGTATATATGATTCTCAGCTGTTTTGAAGTCGAGTCACCTGTTCATTTCTGTTGTATTCCTTTGTCCTTGTTTTCCCAGTCATCATAAATGAATGTGACACACAGCAAAAAATATGCAGACAGCATGGCATGGTGGAGAAGGCACGGGGTCTGGAGTTGAAAAAACGGGGCTTGACCACTCTGACCCTCAGTCTCCTCCTCTGAATAGAAAGCTGTGGTGAAGATGAAAGGAGAAAGTGCCCCTAGAAGTGTAAACCTAGAAATGTGGATTCTAAATTGCCATCCATGTTACTTACTACCTTTAAAAGCTAGAGGAGTATGAGCAAATCTTACAAGAGAAGTCTGCTAGTTCTTCTCTAAGAGTTAATTGGAGATGCTGTGCTGGGTCAGAAAGTCACAATGACACTAATCCTTGAGCCCTTGTCAGCCAGCCTTTTTCTTCTTGCACAAATGATGTAGTAAGGGCAAAGAAGGTAGGAGATCAAGGTTAGAATGTTTAGTATCTCCATGATGTCCTGGACGCTGTACCAAACGCTTTGTGAGTATTATCAATTTAATCCCCACAACAATCTTTGTGATTGCTGATATTTTCCTCCTTACTTCACTGTTGAAAAGAGAGCACAGACTGGCTCAACTGGCTTAACTTAGCTCAGCTAAGTGATAATTTCCTTTGTTTCCAACTTCTTCCTTTTCTTTCCTCTTTCTGGTTATCATCAAAGTGAGTTGCCAAAGGAGGCTGTCACTTTTACTCCTGGGTGAATATCACATAATTTTAACCTGACCGATTTTAAGTAGGCAGAATAATGGCCCCCC
>NW_007729466.1:206937-209110 GCF_000696425.1 Galeopterus variegatus
TAATATGCTACCTGACATGGCAAAGGGGACTTTGCAGACATGATAAAGGCCAGGCTCTTGAACTGGGGAGATTATTTTGGATTTCTGGATAAGCCCAATGTGATCACAAGTGTCATCTCAAGGAAGGAGATGTGGGGAAAAAGCCAATATTGGAGTGATGCACTTGGAAGATGAAACAAGAGCCCAGAGCCAAGGAATGTAGGGCCTTCTAGAAGCTGGAAAAGGCAAAGAAATGGATTCTATCCTGGAGCCTCCAGAAGGAACCCTTCCCTGCTGACACTGCAGTTTTAGCCCACTGAGGCCCATTTTGGACTTTTGGCCTCCAGAGCTCTAAGGCACTGGGTTTTAAGCTCCTAAGCTCGTATTGGTTTAAGCCACTAAGTTCGTGGTCATTTGTTATAGCAGCAATAGGAAAATAATAGTGGGGATCAGACCAAATGACTTTTCATGGCAAACAAACTAACAAAAACACCATCATAAACATTCAAGTAAATATAGGCCTGCTGTGGAATGTAGAGAGACATTCAGAGTTGTAATGGGCTGTGAAGCCAAGGTCAAGGCCACACAGCTCAAAGTGCAGCTGCTGGAATCCCAAGCAAGGTCTTGCTGATTGTGTCCACCCTCCTTCTTCATGACTAAGCCCAGCAGAGTGACTCACTCACAGTCACACAGCTGGTTACCACAGGGCTGGCTGGAATTTGGTCCGTATACATTTTCTTGAAAGCAAATAAAGAAACCCAGGTAGGAACTCAGACTCATCACAGGACGGGGATTACTAACCTGGCCCTCCTGCCTCCTCCACTTGGCTCGCTTCTGAAAGCTTCTGAGTGTGATGCACATCTATCACTTGTGTCTAGCCTGCCCACACTCACTGTCCTGTGTGAGTGATTAATTGGCGTAAGATTGAGCTCGATGTGAAATAATCACTAGTGATGTGGTTAATGTTTGCTGAATGTCCTAAGACTGCACTTTGATTCCTTGTCACCACCACCCATCACCTATGGGGAGTCCCTGATAGAGGAATCTCTTTCTGCATAAACAAGGGCGAGGGTTACTCAGGGTTCAGGACATACCCTGTAGAATACCATGTCCTCACCAGTGCTGAGGTCATCCATCTAGCACAGCTGGATGACAACGTTGTGTTTCAGGGTTATTGAAGGAAACTACATGTGTGTGGTTACTCATCATGTGTGTAGAATTACACTTAATGCTTTCAGATGACTTAATTCTCACAACAGCATTGTGAGGTGTTGTGATCCCCCTTTCCAAAATATGGAAAAGGAGGCACAAATCCAGTGAGCAACAGAATTGGAAGCAATATTGAAAAGCTTAGACACATGGGGTTAGTGGGGAAAAAACAAAGTTAGAATTTATATCCTTGGATAATCAAAAAAGCATTTACTGTCCCCTGTGTCCACTTGGGAATCTTCAACTCCCCTTATTGTCAATACATCACATGTAGTTTATTTTGACACACAAATGTCCTGAATAGAGCTGATCTAAATCTACTTGTGTGATGCTAAGTGATGCATTGAAGGTTGAAGGAAACTATACTAGTATAGGAATAAAAGACTTGGATTGTAATTGGGCTATTAATGTTTTTTTTAATCTTGGGAAAATTAGTTCTCTATAGACCTTCTTACCTATTGAGACAGCACAGTACAGAGAAATAGCATAGGTGTTGAAGACAAGCAAACCTAGGCTAAAATACTATTTCAGCCATGTATTAACTGTGGCCTTAAGCAAGTCACTTAAACTTCCTCACCCTCAAGTGCTTTATCAGGAAAATGAAGATAATAATATGCAGCTTGTAGGGCTTGTTCAGACTGTAAATAATAAATAACACACATCCAGAAAGCGAGTTGGCATATAGTAGTTCCCAGTAAAAGGTAACTTTACAATGAGGGATGCTTGGCTAAGTAATCTCTAGATCCTCTCTTGTACTATAATTTTAGTGCCCAAATGTCCATCATCGGATGAGTGGATACGGAAAATGTGGTATATCTACACAATGGAATACTACTCAGCTATAAAAACGAATGAAATACTGCCATTTGCAACAACATGGATGGACCTTGAGAGAATAATATTGAGTGAAACGAGTCAGGCAGAGAAAAAGAAATTCCACATGTTCTCACTCATTGGTGGGAGCTAAAAAAACAAACAAATTAAT
>NW_007729466.1:209890-213904 GCF_000696425.1 Galeopterus variegatus
TAAAAATGTAACGAAAAAAAAAAAAAAAAACCTTTGACTACTATGTATGGGGGGGGTACTTACTATGTAGTAGGCACTATGCCAAGGGCAAGGATTATATTTGTAATATCTCATTAAACCTTCATCACAACTTTAGGAGGTAGGTGCGACCAACATCCTTGTAAATAAAGACACCTGGGCACAGAAAAGAAAAATAAGCTGCCCCATCACAAAAAAATAGTGATGGGAGTCGAGATGTGAATCTAAATATTATTGACTCTAGAACTCCTACTTTTAAAATTAAGCCCTTGTTAATAACACATATCCACGTATATTATTGCCATTGTTGCAAAGGCTGGATGTAGATTCCCTCTTCTTCCTCTAATGCAGGTGCACAAACCAGTGATGTCCTGTGTCCTTGTGGATTCCCTGATGGCATTGGCATGAATACAACCTGGTACAACCCATACCACTACTTTCAATCAAATTTATGTTTTAACTAAGAACAATTGTCCACGCTGTGAAGACAGGGAGACTCATGTGTGATTGTCCCTGTCCTCAGTGAGCAGAAGAGAGGCTACTTGAAACACACAGGAATCTGCTTCTCTAAGAGCCCATCAGGAAGATGGTGATGCTCAGGCTCTAAGCTCAGATTTTGTTCCATTCCTCTATGATGTAGTTTAGATAACTTGCTGAGAAGGTAGATTACTGAATTCTGTGACTGTCTTTAACTCAATTCCCAGAAAACTCACATTGACTGAGCTTCTATAATCTGCCATGCAGATCTCTAGGGACAAGAGTCCAGGAAGAAGACGAAAATGTAATGCTTAAGAAAAGTCCTGATTTGTAGCATTTGCCAATTACCATGGTGTAAATACACCCACCAAGGCCAATTACAAGCTACAAATGTGCTGATAGTGAACACAGAGTTGGGAAGAGTTGAATACTATTGACTCTGGTGAACCAGGACAGGCTGGTTCCAGGACACCACCAGTCTTCCTACTAAGTTCTTAAATATGCTCTTTACTGGGAGGCATGCCCTTCTTTTGCCTAGTTCATGTCCATTCATCCGACAGAGATCCACTCAAATGTGCCTTCCTCAGAAGCTTCAACTGGACCCTTGTTCCTGATAAAAAGGCTCCTAGGGGTTTGAGAGTACTTTCCAGTATTTTCCATTGTTTCATGAGATATGAGAAATCACCTACAGAGAATAGTCTTGGCTACGACTACCCATGAGAACCCCTAAGTAGGTTTTGATGACCAGTGTGACGTGCACACAAACTTGAAACAACCTTTTGAGATGGAAGCTTTCTATCAAAACGAATGTTGGGGAAAGTCCAAGGTCCCAAGGAAACGTTGGTATCAAATCCAAGCCCAATATTTCCATAAAACAACTAAACAGGGTCAGACCAGCTGATGTGTAAAACACAATACCGAAATCTCTCACCCCATGTGTCTTCTGTTGAACATGGGAATTGTAATGCTCTTAGTTTACGTGATTTAAGGTTCTAACTTCCAGCAACATTTTATGTGTCTCGGGGCAGAGTAAAGACATTGATTTAGTCTAAGACTTTGGAAAGATCATAGCTGCACCCTTGTCTTTTCTCTAGAGGTTGCTGAGCTGATTTGGATAAAATAAGAAATGACTTGACCCCTTAGCCTTGAACGAAATCAGGACAAAATTAATGTTTGAACTTTAAAGAAGTTCAACCATCTTCTCCCCTGTTGGTCTTACCTTTGCCTTCTGCTGCTGACCGCCAATTGTGGCCAGCTAGGGGGATGTCTTGCTAGAAGTCAGCTCTGCCTGGGGTATTTCTGGCCTCACCCAAAATAGGAAGAAACCCAGGTCTTCTGAGATTCTCATCTCTGGAGATTTCCCACCTGAATCTGCAGTCCTGAGAGCGGAGCATTTGCAAGACTTGGTGTTGAATGACTGAACTTTTTGCCTGCTAATAGAACTAAAGAGAGCCGCCAGCTCTTCAGAAGGTCACATGTTACTGTGTATTGCTGTTGCCAGGAAAATCAATGGTTCTCATGATTTGCTCTGACACCAAAGAACTTTCTGGTGCTTCCTCTTGGGTCTAGGTGGCCTTTATTCAATAGGCCTAGCCAGGGACACTTTTTCTGGATCTCCTGTGCAAACAGAGTGAAGGGAAGTGTAGTTATGAATAATGTCATCATCATCTTCAGTTTTGCCATCACCATGGACATTCACAGAGTTCTCACAATGAACCAGGCACTGTGCTGAGTATTTCACATGCAAGTGAGATACTCAGCATCTAATCCTTGCAAAGACTCTACATGTTCATGGTTCCCACTTTACAGCTGAGGACACCAGGATGCAGAGAGGTTAGGAAAACTGCCTACGACAGCGCAGCAAGTACACCAAATATGTGGCAGGATAGAGACTCGAATCCAGATCTGATGAAAAGCCCAGAACTCCAGCAATATCCCACCTAACAGAAGTTGGTGGAATGATGCAATTTTATTTAGGACAGAATAATTTTCTGATTAGCAGATCACATAGAGGTTGCATTCTCAAGAAAGCTTGCTGAATGGGTTCTGGTTCTTGTGGATGGACAGATAGAAGCCAGGGACACCTCAGACCTGTCCAAAGGCCTCCAGCCCAGGCTTCTTCAGGGACAACAGCAGACATGGTGTTTAACACGGGGTCACTGTCCTTGCCCTTCTCTCCCCTAAGGACATAATTGGCTCCTCCTCTCATTTCTCCGTAAAGAGCCAAACAGGATGAGAGGTCATATATAAACTGTGAAAAAATGTTTTTAATAACTTTATTCCCACTGCACAGATACATGCCTCAAATTCAACAGCAGGAAATATTTGGGTCTTTTATGACTAATTTCAGCAATTTTTACTTTTCTACACAGAGAAACATTGTCTCCAAGGCCTTCTGTGTTCTCTCACCAAGTGGGCAGGGGCTGGTCACCTGCTCCTGGTGTTGGGGGAGACTGTGAAGGTGGAACAGAGTTTGAATGACAGATTGTGCCTGAAGGCTGCCTTTGCTATCTGCCCTGGATAAGCAATGCTCAAGGTACTGAGTGGATTCTGCACGTAGCATTCTATGCTCACAAACAATTTCATTGTAGGTGAGGCAGCAGACTTGATGGGACCTCCCGGAGTCCCGAGGTGGAAGAAAAAGAGGCCAGGTCAGGGTCTGGCTCAGTAAGGGATTGATTGGCCTTGAAGAAGTTCAGCCAATCTTACTAGAGTACTCATCCAAATGATTGGGAAAATCTAGGGTGATCTTGGCCTAGGAAGCTGAATCTGAAGTATGATAGGTGAATTTCCAAGTTAGATTGGGTGGGCATCTACATCAGAAGATCTGACTGCATCAAAAAGAGATGGATAATGCGATGGGAGGGGAATTACAACCGGCGAGTGTTTACTTTGTGACATGCTTTTTGCACATCTTATTTTAGTTCAGTGTGGGGCCATAGCATCTGACAGATCTGGGCTCTGTTTCTGAACCATCCTGAGTCTATCACTTCAGCTAGGAGAATGGAGGTAAATGATTGGTCAGGCTGGATCACTTGCTCAGATCGTTCTTTCGTGGGGAATCATGGCTCGGTCCCACTCCCCTAAACATCATAGGATGGGTTCCCCGCAGGAAGGAAGTGTCCAGTTACAAGAAGCATCGTGATGGGTATGGAGCAGCCCAGAACAGCAGGGTACCAGTTCCACGACTGAGTTCCAAGTCCTCTGTGATGCTGGTGCTAGGTGGTTTATCTCTGCACTGAGGGCAGGATGGGCCTCTTGGGGGAGAGGGCATCAGGAGCTCCAGCATCAAAGAACCAGGGAAGACCAAGATGGACCACAAAACAGGATGCTTTCATCTAAAGACGAATTCCCTAGTTCCTAAGAGAGAAATGAAAGGTGGTTCTTATCCTCACACTGAATGGGCCTCTCACACAGACAGCTTGGACTCACCTGCCAGCTAGGAACAGAGCAGAAGCAAGATGGAGAGGGAGAAGGTGTCCTACTCCCAGGGAGAACAGGGGTGACCATTCTTGCCAG